>NW_026731657.1:1645000-1665000 GCF_028476545.2 Physella acuta
AAACAGAGCTAACCCACAGAGCTAAGCAACAGAGCTAACATCCCTAGCTGTATCGTGATGCTAAGCTAACTAGCCATATGTTAACCAGAGCTAACCCACAGAGCTAAGCAACAGAGCTAACATCCCTAGCTGTATCGTGACGCTAAGCTAACTAGCCATACGTTAACCAGAGCTAACCCACAGAGCTAAGTAACAGAGCTAACATCCCTAGCTGTATCGTGATGTTGAGTTAACCAGTCACACGTTAACCAGAGCTAACCCATAGAGCTGACAGCTCGAGAAATTGATTCGTTTCGCTGCCTCGCATCCGTCAGGGCGCCACGTAAAAATCTGACAAACTAGCTTCGAGTTTGTTTTTTTTTTGACGCGCTGGCCAGAAAAATTTGATCGAAACCAAGTTAAACTGATTGTTTTGTAAGCGGGCTAATTGGACAGGTGTGAACGAGGGCGGGTTACCTATACGTTACCTGTTTATTGGAGGTAATTTGTTTGTCTGTGTATGTCATAAGCGCAAGGTAAACCAAGGGAACAGAACTCTCTACTCTAATTGGCAGACGTAGGGAATATTTGCAAGGCTAGGTGGTCTTTGAGAAAACAGGGGAGGTGGGGGTATAGAAACAAGAAAAACGGGTGGTTAAAGCCGATTAGAGGTAGGGGTGGTAGATAAATATTGGTGAGCGAGAGGTGGGAAATGACACGAAGAGAGTTAAATATAGGTGAAAGGTTGGTTTATTTGTGGAAGAGATGATGGTAGCTGCAGGTGGGAAAATATTTGTCTGATGTTTCAATAACATTTTTTTTAATGAGCGATCTATTCGTCTGTGGTGGGTTGGTAATAGATTTAACACACGAATAGGCCTAGTAGCAATGACATAAAAAGACAACAGATCTCTGTATTGTTACTATACAGAGAAAATTTTATAGCGGATGTATGGATCTGTGAACTGTTCTATAGACAATATATGTGGACTGTTTTATAGCCAATATCTGTGAATTGTTGTATCGCAAATATCTGTAGACAGCTGTATCACCAATATCTGTGAACTATTTTATCGCACGTATCTGGGGGGAGGGAGAACAGATTATTGGGAGCATTGATTCTACATGTTTTATTTAGTATGTCGAATAAAACATGTATCACCATTTATAAAGGATCGAACATATAGCATATATATTTATTCAAACATGTATCTATTCAAATTGTAACAACATTTATACTATTTAAGATGGTTTACAAATAATAAATGTGTTTTACAATTGTTGTTTTTTTTTGGGTCGTAAGGGTAGGCCGGTAAGCGCATGGTTGCCAACCCGAGAGCCCCGAGTTCGGGGGGGGGGGGGGGGGGGGGAGGGAGGAGGGGGGGGGGGAGCTGATACATGGGCAACATCTGGCTCTTCTCATCTTACTGTCCGAGCCTTGTGCTCGGATTTCAAATCAATGCACAATCATCCAATGGTCTATTATGCTATGGAGCCATATATATATATATATATATATATATATATATATATATATATATATATATATATATATCGATTTGATATATAGAAAACAGAGTAACTGTTGACTGTAGAAGATAAAAAAAATTATCAGTATAAAAGCAGATGGTAAAATGTTTACTTCGATGGCCAAGGTTAAAGGTTAAAGCCAGATGGCCACGACTTGCATCAGGCTGTATGATGGCCAAGTTTAGTCAGACATCAGGCTGTATGATGGCCAAGTTTAGTCA
Source organism: Physella acuta (assembly GCF_028476545.2). Lineage (NCBI taxonomy): Eukaryota > Metazoa > Mollusca > Gastropoda > Physidae > Physella > Physella acuta. Next base: position 1,646,731 of record NW_026731657.1, read on the forward strand.
GACATCAGGCCGTATGATGGCCAAGTTTAGTCAGACATCAGGCAGTATGATGGCCAAGTTTAGTCAGACATCAGGCAGTATGATGGCCAAGTTTAGTCAGACATCAGGCTGTATGATGGCCAAGTTTAGTCAGACATCAGGCTGTATGATGGCCAAGTTTAGTCAGACATCAGGCCGTATGATGGCCAAGTTAAGTCAGACAGCCGGTCTAATGGCTAGAAACAGATAACAGATGACCACGGTACTTAACGACCCAGTAGTGAGTGATGAGCCTAATTAGATATGCTCGTCAAATAGTTTTCCTGACGAGGCTGCAGTGATGGAATCCACTAGATGGCCGACATCGCACCTGGATTCTAGAGAGGTGGGGCTTTTTCATTTCGAGGCTCGGTAACAACCAGCCCATTGTAGACTAGGGTTCTAGTGAAGAATATTGATAAAAATGTGTTGTTTTTTTTTTTAATTACTCTAAACGGAGGCTTAAAAGTACTCGAGTTTGACTGCGGGTTCAAGTCAGTAGTCCACCTAGCTCTGATTGGTACCTAACTGGCGTTAGGGAAAGTAAAGGCGGCTGGGTATAGTGCTGACCACACTATCTCTTCATGTGCCGAGGTCAAGAAACATTTGAACTCTACTTCGTCTGCAAAATGGATCGCTTGAACTAAAGATGAAACTTTACAGAAGCTAAGCGATTTATTCTGTCGAGCAGGGTCGATTATCAGTTTTGACCCTACCCCCTCATTTATATCTAGCTATCTACTCTAATAGGACAACTTGCTGCTGAAGAAGAAATAAGGAACAGTAATGAAAAAAGATAAGGTTGGATAGGACCGCCAACCAATATCACCAAGCAGGCATTGAGGTTGAATTCTCAAGAAGTTGGCACAGGGCAGAGGACTGGAAATCTTTTGGTTGGCGGTCCATACCCCAGCAGGACAGAGGACTCTTTAGTTGGTGGCCCATACCCCAGCAGGACAGAGGACTCTGGAGCTCATTAGTTGGCGGCCCATACCCCAGCAGGACAGAGGACTCTGGAGCTCATTAGTTGGCGGCCCATACCCCAGCAGGACAGAGGACTCTGGAGCTCATTAGTTGGCGGCCCATACCCCAGCAGGACAGAGGACTCTGGAGCTCATTAGTTGGCGGCCCATACCCCAGCAGGACAGAGGACTCTGGAGCTCATTAGTTGGCGGCCCATACCCCAGCAGGACAGAGGACTCTGGAGCTCATTAGTTGGTGGCCCATACCCCAGCAGGACAGAGGACTCTGGAGCTCATTAGTTGGTGGCCCATACCCCAGCAGGACAGAGGACTCTGGAGCTCATTAGTTGGTGGCCCATACCCCAGCAGGACAGAGGACTCTGGAGCTCATTAGTTGGTGGCCCATACCCCAGCAGGACAGAGGACTCTGGAGCTCATTAGTTGGTGGCCCATACCCCAGCAGGACAGAGGACTCTGGAGCTCATTAGTTGGTGGCCCATACCCCAGCAGGACAGAGGACTCTGGAGCTCATTAGTTGGTGGCCCATACCCCAGCAGGACAGAGGACTCTGGAGCTCATTAGTTGGTGGCCCATACCCCAGCAGGACAGAGGACTCTGGAGCTCATTAGTTGGTGGCCCATACCCCATCAGAGGAGACGGGCAGTTATGATGATGATATAGTCTCTATTTGGAAAGGTGAGACGTTTTGTACTAGTTACTATCTTTAAGATTTAATTTATTTTGGTGTCATAAAACGTATGTAGACGACAGTAGAATAAGTTTGAAAGCCAAGTATAAGTCTATTTTCATAACTTTTGCCTGGACATAATTCGGCAATGCAGCTCAGAATGAAATTTACCTTTTTTAACACCCCCCCCCCACTCCACTCACACCTGGAAAGATTCATCATTAGATGTTTAAAATTTTGTTTTCTAACCGTGGGAGACAGCGACAATGACGCAGTTATTTTATTTCACGTTTTTTTCTTTCTTTCTTTCATTAAAAAACAAATATCAAACTACTACATTTAATTTGTCAGTTGGCAATCTACATTCTTTGTCTCATTGACTGAATCAATTTGTCTTTAAGTATAAACATTGCTTAACATGAAAAAATAAACCGGGAGTGATCTCCCCTAAACTTTCTCGAATATTCTTACATAAAATAACAGGGGATGGGAACTCGGGCTATAGACATGATTTTTAATCCATTTTAAATACTTAAAGTTTTTAAAATAGAATAAAATCTCGTAGACAAATTAATTGCACACCAAGTGAACGCCAAATAAAAAAGCGCATAATAGTGCGCAATATTATTAGTACTTTTAAAATTTACATTAGTTTTTTGAGAAATCGGAAGTAGCGTAAATTACTACTTCCGGTCAACGGAAATTACTCAAAATTTAACAGAAGGTAGACAATTAGATGTTTTACTTACATGTGAAATTTCATTTATCTATCTGAAATAGTACTCAAGTTATAGGCTTTTGAAAAATTCAAAGTAGAAAACGTACCACTTCCGGTTATCGGAAATCGCTCAAAAGTTGATACGGATCTACGATTTTGATAAAATACTTATATATGAAATTTCATCAACCTAGCTGTAACGGTACTCAAATTATCGTGTTTACACACGGACACACACACAGACACACACAGACATACGGACAGAATTGCAAAGCCCGGTTTTTCAGACTGGATTACGCATAAAACCTCTTAGTTTTGATAAATCTGGATTGATAATTTTTGCCCGATTAAAATAAGTCCTCTAAACTTCGGATGTGATGAAGGACTGAGATGTAATACGGTGAAAACTGTTAAAATTTCAAGTGATTTTTGTGCACGATTACAATACTTTCTCTATACTTCGTATATACGAGAAAGTAAAAACGACATAAACCAAAGTTAGCTTCAATGAGATATTTATAGCTTAAGCTTACCTCTGCATACAACTCCTAAAACAGTAGAACAACTGACCTAAAATATGTGTATCAGATTTTATTTAAAAATCATTTTTGTACAAAACAATGCGGCCGTTTCCCGATCAAGGATAAATCATCTAAAAACCGACATGGTAAATAGATTTATTTAATTCCGCTGTATGTTGTAGCTTTTCCTGCTGAGTCGGTGGAAGTAGTAAAAACAAAAGTCATTGAACAGTAACCCTACCGGCGCCACTGCTATCAGGACCTCCAGTATCAAGCTGAGCAGCTGATCAGCTAAACTAATAAACCAGCGGCACTCGTAGCGTAACGGCCAATGTGGAGATAGCCATTGTTGAGTCATGGGAGAGATGTTGGAGTCGATCCAAAACCATGGCTGCACACATCGGTACCACATGGGTACCTTATAGGCCTTCACATTCGTACAGCATCGGTATCTCGTATCGGCCTTCACATTCGTACCACATGGGTACCATATCGGCCTTCACATTCGTACAGCATCGGTAGCTCAAATCGGTATCACATAGGTACCCTATCGGTGCCACATTGATCCTCGAATCGGCCTTCACATTTGTGCCACATCAGTATCTCAAATCGGTCTTCACATTTGTGCCACATCAGTATCTCAAATCGGCCTTCACATTTGTGCCACATCAGTATCTCAAATCGGTCTTCACATTTGTGCCACATCAGTATCTCAAATCGGTCTTCACATTTGTGCCACATCAGTATCTCAAATCGGCCTTCACATTTGTGCCACATCAGTATCTCAAATCGGCCTTCACATTTGTGCCACATCAGTATCTCAAATCGGCCTTCACATTTGTGCCACATAAGTATCTCAAATCGGCCTTCACCTTTGTGCCACATCAGTATCTCAAATCGGCCTTCACCTTTGTGCCACATCAGTATCTCAAATCGGCCTTCACATCGGAACCACATCGGGACCCTATCGGTACGACATCGGCACCACATCAACCCCACAACGGTCCTTGAATCGGCCCTCACATCGGTACCACGTTGGTGCTAAATATGTATCACATTGATACCAGATCGGCCCTCAAATCGGCCTTCACATTGGTACCACATCGGTACCACATCGGTACCACATCGATCCTCAAATCGGCCTTCGCGTCATCACGACATCGGCACCACATCAACCCCACAACGGTCCTTGAATCGGCCCTCACATCGGTACCACGTTGGTGCTAAATATGTATCACATTGATACCAGATCGGCCCTCAAATCGGCCTTCACATTGGTACCACATCGGTACCACATCGGTACCACATCGATCCTCAAATCGGCCTTCGCGTCATCACGACATCGGCACCACATCAACCCCACAACGGTCCTTGAATCGGCCCTCACATCGGTACCACGTTGGTGCTAAATATGTATCACATTGATACCAGATCGGCCCTCAAATCGGCCTTCACATCGGTACCACATCGATCCTCAAATCGGCCTTTACGACACCGGTATCACATCAACTCCACAACAGTCCTTGAATCGGCCCTCACATCGGTTTCACATCGGCCTTCACATCGGCCTTTACATCGACCATCAAATCATCACGACGTTAACCCACACATTAACATCACATCGGGAACACATCGGGAACACATCGGCCCAATAACGGAACCACATCGACACCACAGTGGCACTTAAACAGTCACATCACTACATCGGCCGACATCGGCCCCTCATCAACCCGCACATCGGCCCACATTGTCCCCTCATCAACCCCCTCATCGGCCCCACATCGGCCCACATCGGCCCAATATCGACGCCCCCACTACTCCGCATGTAGCGACGCAGATATACAATATCGCCATTGAACCCCACCACAATATTGTGTAACTAAACAAACACCTGCTAAGCACAAACAAAGCTAAGGGTGATGTAATGTAACCCCTGACCCACGCCACGTGACCCGTGTTTAGAACAGCAACAATCTAACTCAGTGTAATTTAAACACATACCTTATCCAAACGCACCTCAATGACGACTCGCGCTAATCTCAGGCCTGATACACCGTGGCTTGTTTTGTCTGACGAGTGAATCAGCTGTCCGCATGTCTGACTTGTTTTAAATTCTTACTAGCTAGGCTTGTATAACCAATGTGAAGATGTTAGAGCAGGCAAGAAATTATCAACGTAAGGCATGTGTAGATGTTGAGTTGCACCAAGGATGATATAGGGATGAGTGGCATCAATGCAGATATAAGGATGAGTGGCATAAATGCTGATATAAAGATGGGTGGCACCAAGATTTAAAAAAGGATAAGTTGCATCAATGTAGATATAAGTATAAGCAGAATAAAGGATGAAATAAGAATGAGTGGCAGTTAGGATGATATAAGGATGAGTTGGCCAAGGCTGATTATAAAGATGAGTTACACCTAGGATGAAATAAGGATAAGTGTCACCAAGACTGAAATAAGAATAAGTGGCACCAACGCTGATATAATGATGTGGCACCAAGACTGATATAAAGATGAGTGGCACCAAGACTGATATAAGAATAAGTAGCATCAAGAATGATATTAGGATAGGAGGCACCAAGGCTGATATAAGGGTGAGTGGCACCACGACATATATAAGGATGAGTTGCACCAATGTGTGTATGGCTTAGCTTTTGCTTGCATGTGTGTATGTGTGTGTGTAGTTGTGTTTTGTATAAACCTACTGTTATATATATATATATATATATATATATATATATATTAGGGTTTGTTTTCAAAGTTACCCCTAGAGACTATGGTCCGGTTGTAAAAAAAAATCATTGATAAACAAATATGGATTCTTATAAAAGCAAGTCTGTTTTCTCACACAAGACAGAATCTTAACTTGTCTTAAACACTCTAATTGGCATACATAAAGCAGACCCCCCTCTAATCATCCTCCGACCCCCCTTGTGGCCTAAATGGTTTCGTCTCAATGGCCTCGCGTTCGGGCACTGACATAGTGCTGGATTTTCTCATTCCGGTAATTAGCCATTCATATAATTGTTATCTCCCCTGCCTAAAAACTAGATTAGCGTCCCTTGGTCTTTCTTAGCGGGAATACCCGAAAAAAGAGAGGCCGAGATGGAAAATGAAAGAATGATATCGCGTTCTTTTAAAACACACACAGACCTACGTCTGATACAATCAGGGTTGAGGGGGTGGGGTGGATGTTGAAGGAGATGATAAGAACATATAAGCATTTATTTTTTATTCTTACTTTTTTTTAATGACATATTTACTTCATTGGTGTAGTAATTCATGTTTTATTTTCTAGCTGGCTAGTGGGATATAGAACGAAATGAGCAACTTTATTCAGAGTTATTGCCCATTACAACACTCCGCCCCTACCCAGATATAAGCCCTTGATGAAGCTAAAAATAAATCATGTATTAAATTTATAGCAATATGTTGCTTTTAAATTTTTATATAAAACCTCCATGTTTTATCACTTTTACACCCAAATTGTTTCACGTCCGACTTGCATAGCGTTTGTTGTAAACAATAAAAAACAAATTATCAATTATTCCTCTGGATCGTTTAATACACTCCATAAACATCAACGTTTTTTTGTTGCTAATTATCATTTTTGTTTTGCGCATCACGTCATACAAATTAGAGAACAGCAACCTCATCAGCATGCATTTTTTAACACCGCAGCATGTGTGTTTCCAATTAACTCCACCACGTCAGTTTTTACAACTTATCTTTTGGGTTTTTAAAAAAAAATATTGTTTCTTTTCAACTAGAAGACAAAGACAGGCCTAGCAGATGGCGAAGTTTGTTAAAGAATTCAGTTCGTTACGTAGCGATTTGGGATTTTGACCAAAACGTCTCTTCATCGACGGCCTGTTCAAAGATCGGACGAGGGCTGAAACTATTTTGTCCGAGGCGTTTTGACGAGGGTTTGTGTTTGCAGAAATTCGTGTTTGCCGTCATGTCAGCGACGTCGGGGGGTCAATCAAACAGGACGACATCCCCGGGGGTGTGACAAGCTGTCAGTAGTTTAAGCCTGACACGTGTAAAGGCCCCCACCCACCCATGGCCGCTCGCCTCAGGTCAGGTCAACCAAGAGGTCGGTATTTTATTCCCAGATTTTTTTTGGTGCTATTATATATATATATATATATATATATATATATATATATATATATATATATATATATATATATATATATATATATTTATATATATATATATATACCCCAGTCCAATGGCGTAGACAGGAATCGGTCATGGGTGGGGTTCAAACATTTTTCTATATGTATACAAACCTATATATATATATATATATATATATATATATATATATATATATATATATATATATATATATATATATATATATATAAATGGATCCATTGGAGTGGTTATAACCCCTACCCCCCCCCCCCCCCATTCTACGCCAGTGCCCCGGTCGTTTAATCTTAACGGTCTAGAGCTGGATTATAGCTACAAATTAGTGAATATTATCGCTTATTATGCATGCTAGGGAAATGAGGAGTTAGCTCTAGATCTAGTGGTAATCTAACGATGCCAAAAACTAGCTTTTAGAGCCACTGCTGGGCTCCCGCCTAGTTATCATGTGTCATCTGTCATCCAACATTCAGGTGTTGATGACTGGTCCACCATCCAACACTTGTCCGTCTGCTGGATGTGACAGCTGACCGATTAGACCCTTTTGATGGTCGCGATGGTGGCATGCTAGGAACGGTTTCTTTTTTTTTTCTGCCTACACACCACGTTACCTTGTCAAGGCTAAGGCTGGTCAAGCAGGAGCTTTAAAGTAAGAAAAAAAAAACGACGACTAACTGTTTTTGTTCCTTTTCTTAAGCCTGATATCTGTAGCGGTCAGTGAACCTCGTACACCATTTATCCTGAATTAACACACGGCGAAGATCGATTTTTTAAAATTACTTTCTATTACATTCTTTTTTCAGAATATGTTGGCATTTAATTCAGTGGAACCTGACATCAAATGTGATGACGTGTTGTTTGAGAATTTATAATTCTCCTGTGGTGGTAGAATTTAATATACAAAGAAAGCAACTGTTATTTACCATTTGATATAAAGAATACAGATATACATTGTTTTTTTTTGTTGTTGTTTTTTTTGTTTGTTTGTTTTTTTATTTAAATAAATTATTACAAAAACTTTTATAACTGCAAAATCTGAAACTTGAAATAGTAAAATCATTGAGCTCTAAACTGTATTTAAAAGATATATTAATATTACTGCACAGAAAACTGAAAGTGAATTTATACAACGCTACAGCTTTTTTCCCTCCCCCTCCCCCTCCCCACGCACACACACACACACACACACATTTTAGGACAGCCGAGCTAGCTAAACTATATTATAACTGATTTAGCACTCTAATAAAACAAAAATATAAATAAAATACTTCTTTTTTTTTTAAGAATCAGGTGAACTCTGGTTCACCTATTATATTTTTTTTTATTATTGTTTTGTTGATCATGAGATATATGGAGGAATTGTAAGGTCAGCGACACGCCCACTTGATGTTATTTTCCCAGTGTCAGGCGCCCGTCATGGCTTGATGGCACCTTTAGACGTCCAGTGGCACCATGCCGGGATCGAAACCTGATCCTTGCCGGTTAACAATCAGACACTCTACCTCCCTACCACGTCCTACCGCATGAATTTTTTTTTTTTTTAATGACAGAAAAAAATCCAAGTGGACACAAACCGGACTAGGCCTAATCTGCCTTCTGCCCGACCGACCCGATAAGTCCAGTTCCACCTGTAGGTCACGTGATGCCCGCCCATCCATCAACCCGAGAGATAATTTAACTTGACGGATGGCCCGGAATGAAAAAAAAAAGTTTTGCCAAGCCGCGGAGAAGAAAAATTAATTAAAGAACAGGAAGGTGTTTTCGTATGGGTAACGGGATTACACGGTATCGTGGGTCACGTGATTACACGGTATCGTGGGTCACGTGATTACACGGTATCGTGGGTCACGTGATTACACTGTATCGTGGGTCACGTGGTTTATGATACATTGTAATCACGTGATTTCACATCTGAAAGTAGCACGTAATATACTATAATAACAAAGTATCGTTGTTCACGTGAATTATTGTATCATAGTTCACTTGATTCCTTGGTTTCGTAGTTCACTTGATTATTCAGTATCGTAGTTCACTTTATTATTCAGTATCGTAGTTCACTTGATTATTCAGTTTATGTAGTTCACTTGATTACTTGGTAGCGTACTTCACTTGATTACTTGGAATCGTAGTTCACTTGATACATTGGTATCGTGGTTCACTTAATTCCTTGGTATCGTACTTCACTTGATTACTCGGTATCGTAAATCACGTAATGCATTGTATCGTAGTACAGTTGATTATATGGTATCGTGGCTTACATGATTTTATGGTATCATAATTTACTTGATTACTTGGTATCGTTGCTCATTTGATTAATTGCATCATTAACTTGATTGCTCGGTATCGTAGTTCACGTGAATACTTGGTATCGTGGCTTACATGATTACATAGTATCGAATTTCACGCCTAAAAGGGTCACATTGTCATATGGGTCACGTGGTCACATCACATTATGGGTCACATTATTACATAGCATCTTGTATCAAATGATGACGTGGCATCATGGGTAATGTACCCTGACACCACAAGAATTAATCTCTGAGAGTTATTGCATGGGGTGGAGGGGTTAGGGGCGGGGTGGTCTATCCGTTTCTGCAGGGTTTGGGATGGGCAATAAGATAGGGGCAGAGGCATTCAATGAGTTAAAGTTAGGTTGGCCAATTAGTTAGTGGTACAGGGTGGCCAATTAGTTAGGGCTGGAGTGGCCGACGTAGATAATCGGGTGGCCAGGTTTTGTTTTTTCACAAGAAAAATGGACACAAGAAAAACAGGTAGGATGGCCAGCGAGTTCTGGGTTGGCCATAGTTAGGGGTATGGTGGCCAAAGGGAAGGATGGCCAAAGAGCTAGGTGTTGGTTGACCAAGGTATGTGATATGCTGGCTAAAATTAGGGATTGGGTGGCCAAATTCAGATGTATGGTGGCCAAAGTTTGGGTTTTCGTGGTCAAGTTAGGGTTTGGGTGGCCAATGAGTAAGAAGTTTCGTGTCCAAAGTTAGGGAATGGATAGTCAAGGTGTTGGTTGGCCAAAATGAGGGGTATGATGGCCAAAGTTATAAATTAGCTGGCCAAAGTCATGGGTTGGTCGGCCAATTAGTTACAAATTTGGTGGTTAAAGAGTAATGGGCTGGGTAGTAAAGGAGTTAGGAGTTTAGTGGCCAACTGGTCATATGATGGATGGCCAAGGAATATTCGGCAGTGTGGCATGGGATAGGGGGTGGAGGAAGTGGTTTACGGGCGGGGGGGGGGGGGTCACGCATTAAGAGCGTGATGGGCAATGAGTTATGAAGGTTGGTGTAGCGGTCTAACAAAGTTAAATCAAACGGGAGAGAAATAATTTTCTTTTACCGCATTGCGGTTTTTTTTTTCGTTGATTGTGTATTTTTACCGGAAATTTTGACATCCAGGATTAATGTTGTTGGGTGATGATGTTTGTGTGTGTGTGTGTGTGTGTTGACATCGTGATATTAAAAACAGTAGAGTGTTGGGTCTAATCGTGTTGTTTTTCGTGTCGTAGTTATGTTTAGTCAGGGAGTGGGGGAGATGAGGATGAGGGGTGTTGTCAGTTCAATATTTGATGTGAAGTGGGGGGGGGGGGGGGGGGGGAGTTGCACTGTCAGCTAAATGTTTAGACAGGAGTGAGAAGTTGTTGTTTTTTTGTCTGGTCTGTATTTGATCATAAAATTGTGTGTGATGGGGGTATGTGTGGGTGAGGGGGGTGGTCAGATTAATGTTTAATGAGTGATTGTTTGAGAGCTGTTGTCAAGATACTAATTACACAACGTCTCAAGCTATTTTTCTCGTCTAGAACTTTCCCACAACCCCCTCTCCCTGGTAACACTCCCCCCCCCACCTTAACCCCCCCCCCCCCACCCCCCACCACCGCTACATCCCTTAGATGGAGTATCAGTGTTTAAGGCTACGAACACCAGACTCCACTTATCATCATATAGTCCACAAGACGGCCATTACTCACCACTAGTAGTGCTTCTGTGTGTTTATGGACACTGGGTATTTTTATTATACGCTACTTGAGAGCTGTTGTCAACAAATTTTATTTCCTGCAGCTTTAAAAAGGCAACTTCCGGTGTAGAATTTGCTAATGAGCAATTTACTTGAAAAATTTGGATTTTACTTTTTAAAAGTATAAGGATTCACATAAACTTTGTGTATATTTACCAAAATTTTTAATGTCAGCAGAAAGTGTTTTGATTTGCTGTTTAATATAAACAGATTTTGACTAAAGGGTTAGAGTTATTATTTTTATGTCCAGATTTTTAGAGTGTTAGGCTAAAATGTTAGGATTATGATCGTGTCTAGCTAGTTAGAATATTGTGTAGTCTAGCAGTAGGAAACCTTTGGCTTCAGTGTGAAGTATGGCTTTGTAGATATACAATGCAGCTCTTTTGTTTGATATATCATACACGTAATAGCTATTTTTTCAGGGGTTTTTTTCTACTTAAGTAAACCAATTAAAGAACAATTCTGTCATGGTGCCAGCATGTTGTTTGTGCAGACAAATGTCCCAAAACGTGATTTTCAAAAGAATGCCGGTTCTTGCTCATTGGCGCTCGGCTCCAAAGGATGTGATATAAATAGAAATCTACCTCCTTAACAATGGGCTCTGTCTGACCATCTGTCACTGTACCACGTGACAAGTACCAACCAATAACACGCACGAGTGGCTCTCACTTACACACTTAATATAATTACACACGGCGGTCTGGGCGCAGCACACGGGCAGGGGGCGCAATAAGAAATAAGATTGGACGAGTCGCCTCGGGTTACTTCCCTTCTCGAACTTGTCTCCCTTTGGGGCAAGACACATACAGTCCGGTGAAATTGACCAGGGACGGCTTGGCCGGCAACGCTTAAACAAACGCTTCAGGGTGGTTGAATTACACGATTCCCCCTCCCTCCTTCCGCATCTCGCATTGCGTGATACGCAAGACGGGGGGTGGGGGGGGGGAAGAAAATATTAATTACGTGCTTGAGTCAATAACCCCCTTCTCCTTAACACTCCCCCTCCCCCAACATCTTTACAAGTAGAGCTAATCGACTGTCATGTTGGCCTTCGAGGGTGAAATGTTTAATTTCTCGCGCTGCGCAATTCCCGCGGTCTTTTTTTTTTTCTCTCGCTGTAAGGTTTGAATCCTGTCTCGAAGCCAGTGTTGATTTAAAAGCGCGAGGAAAGGCACGTTTCATTACTCAGCCTTGTTTGCCCGTGTTTGCCACTTCAGCAAACTGGGTTCTGATTTTCTGGCTCCGGGACCCACGGTGTGATCAACTACTCCGGAGCTGACCTCTGAAGCTCGCAGCTCACGCGGAGCTAAACTTTGATGAGGTGAAACGGACATGTCGTGAAGGAATGGAGAAAAATTCAGGATCATTTTATTTTAGATTATTTCTGTTTTCTTTTTTTAAAAGCGGAAATGTGAAAGATATCTGAAGTATGATTGTTTACGCTTGTCGGATTGCTGTTGTATTTATAGGCTTAATGTGCCGCTTCGTTGTGTAGGTGAACCCTAATATTGATACGTACATAAATAAGCGTCACTTCAGCGGCTTAGCCAGAAGATGGATGTGTGTGCATATACATATATATATATATATATATATATATATATATATATATATATATATATATATATATATATATACTTATTTATTTTAATTATTTGAATTCATTGGTTTACTTATGAATCTCTCTTTTATTTATATACCTGCTCAACATCGAGAAAAAAAATTAAAAATTCACTGACCCATCAACAGTTTTCATAAAATTCATACAGAATAATAATGATAATTAGCTTTTAATTTTGTAAAACAATCCCACTTATACACTTTCTAGCGCGAATCATGTGAGTTATCCATGTACATGACCTACGTGTACAATGTACACCCTATCAGATTGTCTACTTGTACAAACAATGTACACCCAGGCAGCTAGTCTATGTGTACAATGTACGCACTATCAGCTAACCTACGTGTACAAACAATCTGCACCCTAGTAACTAGTATACGTGTACAAACAATGTACATCTTAGCAACTAGTCTACGTGTACAAACAACGTAACACACTAGCAACTAGTCTACGTGTACAAACAATGTACACCAAAGCAGATAGTCTACGTGTACAAACAATGTACATCTTAGCAACTAGTCTACGTGTACAAACAACGTAACACACTAGCAACTAGTCTACGTGTACAAACAATGTACACCAAAGCAGATAGTCTACGTGTACAAACAATGTACATCTTAGCAACTAGTCTACGTGTACAAACAACGTAACACACTAGCAACTAGTCTACGTGTACAAACAATGTACACCAAAGCAGATAGTCTACGTGTACAAACAATGTACATCTTAGCAACTAGTCTACGTGTACAAACAACGTAACACACTAGCAACTAGTCTACGTGTACAAACAATGTACACCAAAGCAGATAGTCTACGTGTACAAACAATATACACCATTGTAGCAATTCTACGCGTACAAACAATGAACAGCCTAGCAACTAACCTACGTGTAAAAACACTGTACACCCTAGCAACTAGTCTACGTGTACAAAGAATGTACACACTTGCAGGGGGTGTAACGAAAGTCCACACCAAGACAGTGTCAAGATGGACACGGGTGAAGTAGACCATGGCTGTTTCCATCACGTGACCTTTAGTTGGTCGGGGTGAAGGGGTGGGAGATTAGGTATGTGTTTGCTGATTCATTGTCATTAACAGCGCGCTAATCCCGCGATAATTAGGTCTACCCACCTAGTGTTTGACCGTCCAGCTTAAGACGACAAGCTTGCGCTGTTAATCCTGGAAGTCAACATACCCAATCATGCGTGACTCATCCGGTGGATTTCTGGGAGTAGACTGGTCTAACGTGATAGATTGGTCTTACGTGATAGTGTGATAGACTGCTGTGATAGTGTGATAGGCTGGTCTAACGTGATAGGCTGGTCTAACGTGATAGCGTGATAGACTGGTCTAACGTGATAGTGTGATAGACTGGTATAACGTGATACACTGGTCTAACGTGAAAGACTGGTCCAACGTGATAGTGTGATAGACTGGTCTAACGTGATAGTGTGATAGACTGGTCTAACGTGATAGACTGGTCTAACGTAATAGACTGGTCTTACGTGTTAGACTGGTCTAACGTGATAGTGTGATAGACTGGTCTAACGTGATAGTGTAATAGACTGGTCTAACGTGATAGTGTGATAGACTGTCTAACGTGATAGTGTGATAGGCTGGTCTAACGTGATAACGTGATAGACTTGTCTGACGTGATAGACTGGTCTAACGTGATAGACTGGTCTAACGTGATAGACTGGTCTAACGTGATAGTGTGATAGACTGGTCTTGACCGACGTAACGGTATAATTTGCTTACAATTTAATTAATACATCATTTTTTTCCTAGCGTAGATCATCACTAAGTTGAATTAACATTGAAAGTAGAATTTTGTTTTTTGTTTTTTAAATTATTGTAATACTAAAATATGTTGTGTTATTTAAATTGCAACTAGCAAACAATCCGACTTTCTAAGTTCCTCAGTTTCACAATGTGGCTACTACACGAATACTAAAATACTTTGCCGGTTTGTGCTTGGTGTCATATGCTTGATGACATTTTACATGTCATTTACTATATGTTGGGGACGGAGTGGTCTAACGGTAGATTTCTGGAGTGCTAACCCGTAAGTCGCGAGTTCGAATCCGGGTTCAAGTCAGTAGACCGTCCATGAGTCCACCCAACTCTGATGGGTACCCAACTCATGTTAGGGAAAGTAAAGGCGGCTGGGCATAGTGCTGACCACACTATCCCTGCATATGCCGAGGTACTCAGAAATAAGTGAACTCTACTTCACTTGCCCAATAGACCGTCAGGTTTGAAAGGGAACTTAGCATTACTATATGTCACCTAAAGCACGTTCTCGTGATATGCGAAGAAATACCTGGCAGGTAGTTGTTTCAAACTGCTTTGTTTCGAGTACTAATTTATTAACACCAGCATAAACTCTACTCCAAGCCCCATACAATCACCATAACCTTATAACTGTCTACATTCAAGGTGCTAAATATCAGTGGCGTAGCGAGGTCGGGTGTCACCCGGTGCGGCACTTAATGGGATCACCCCAAGAGGCGTAGCGACCCTTCCCGGCGCCCGCGGACAAACTTTATATTTTCGATTTGCAACACCCCCCACCCTTTCCCCCTCAACCCTTGCCGGGATTTGTCAAATTTGCTCTTAAAAGACTTCGAATTAATCACTTAATTAAGTGGAATTATCATTTTTCTCTATATATGTTGCTATTTTTTGCCTTGGTGTCACCCCCTAAATGGTGTCACCCGGTTCTGTCCGCACCCCCGACCCCCCCCCCCCCTCCGTTCGCCACTGCTAAATATTACTTAGTTACTTGGGGTGATATAGTAGTACAAATGCGAAGATCTTGAAGCTTCGTTATAAAGTAAACATATTTCTACGCTAGATGTTCCGCGACGTTCAATGACACATTTTACGAGATGCTAATTTCCTGTAATAATACAAGCAATAAATTCTTAATGAATGCCGCACACACATTCCCATTTCAATGTTGTCATTAGTTCAGGTTAAATATACGTTCGTCTACGTCCCCGGGGTTTCGCGTAAATTACCGTACTCCGATGTTTCTGTATAATGAATAATTACCTTATCAGGACCTAGATCTTAATTTATGTTTTTACAACCTTTCATATTGATGCTTTCCTCGTCCATTCTAACCACTGTAATTACCCATTGTTGATTTTCCCATTGTGATTTTTTCCCCCATTGTCTGACTAAAAGTCAACGCGACCACGGAAGTCCCCCCCCCCCCTCCTGTGTCTCCCCGTCCCCCCTACAGGTCAGCTGGTTAAGGCGATAAATTATAGCCCATCCATCTCCCTCGGACACTGGTCACCTCGGACGTCCGCGCGTGTATTCACGGTCGGCTGGTGGGACGGGCTTGACACCTCCCCCTGTCCCGTTCTGGCCGGGGGAAGCAGCTCATAAATACTCATTACTTCATCATCACAGCAGGACGGATGGGCCAAAGGTGAAAGAAACAGGAGGGGTAACTCTTCGGGCGTTCCGGGGCCACTCTCCGCGGTCATGACTTTATACAGGGGTCAGAGGTTGGGTTGTTGTTTTTCTTTTTTTTTTTTTCTTTTTCAACACTTGCTGGTTGAAAATCTGGAGTGGTCATTGGGACTGACCAAGGGGAAACAATTTGTCACCTTGAATACAAAAACAACCATGGAGAGCGTTCACGCCCCTTTTACCTGCTCTGTACTTTAACCACCGGCGGAGTTGTGTCCCATGTGGTGGGCTAATTTCACCAGGACAAATTAACAAATTACTTGCCTAATTCCTTAGACTTAAGGTCTCCTCTCCCCTGAAAGTATTTCTTTTGTATTTTAAAGAAACTTTTGTATTTTTTCTATTACCTGTGTTTAATGGGTCTTTACTTAGCAACATTTATAGAATCGCATTTAATATTGGTTGGTACAAAATATATGATTCACTATCATACACATACACATGCATATTTATGCATATTTTATATATAATTGAATAAATATTATATACATATATTATATACATATTATTGGCTATATAATATATATAAATTATATATATCATTGGTTTTGTGTTATATATATATATATATATATATATATATATATATATATATATATATATATATATATATATCCAATACGAGATGTTAAGTTGGGAGATATAGGAATGTGATTTCCACCAACAAAGATTCACTATCACCATAACCAAATCAACCATCCGTGTATTGTATTAAAACCAAGTGATAGGCTGAAAACCACTGTCTCATTTATTCCTCTAGTAGAAGTGTCCACTTTGTTAGCACATTATTTTGACAAGTCCCATGTACCAATCACCAACGGGCAAAAACCAATCTAACCCTAAATCAAACCATTGGTACCAGAACGTTTTCGTTATGGTTAAGACAGCGTTTAGTATGCTGGATTTGATCCGAACTGGTGGCACCCACGCCATCCCCGCGGTTATTAGCTATACTTTATCAAATTATCGCCGGCCGTGAAACCACTGGATTGAATCCTTCTCGAGCGTGGTGACGCCTTCAATGATGGATGCTTAGACTGCCGGCTTCCGGCTGTGCCTGGGGTTGACTTGGTGTTGACTTGACGCATGTTTCAAGTGGTGGCCGGCAGTAGCCCGCAGCGGGAGATAACCGGCTCCAAGTCATTGGTATGCGCATGCGTAATGGGGAGTTGACCTTCGAGGGTAGGGGAAGGTGACATTTTGTCTGAGGGTTGAACAAATCCGCGGTGGGTTAAAAACAGCATGTTAGGTTTTGGGGGCTACGGAATTATTTTTGTAATTGAATTGTAATGGAGTCTAAATGTAAATAACTACCCAAAAAATAGTCTAAAAATGAAAGTAAGTTTTGGGTTAATATTTTTTCCCCTCACTGTGAAGACAACTTAGATTTACTGAAACAGTGAAAAGCGTAATCTGATTTTTTTTTTTTACATTGTACGTGTCTTTATAGACATAAAATGGAGGCTGTGTATTTATAACCCACACTAACTAAATTAAAATTTAGTTAAATAAAAAATCTTAAAAAACCATAATTTTTATACCAAATGACAACATTACTTTTTTACGATGTCATATTAATTTAACCTTAATCCAAACAATTCATATTGCCATTGTTAAATATTAACAAGAATAAGAACTCTAACTCTGTTTATAATTATCAGAAGCGTGTATGTTCTTTTATAGCAGGCGACGCTAATTCGAAAATGAAATTAATTAATTAACTTTTAATTACCTCAAACTCTGTGTTTTATCAAAAAAAAATTTTTTTTTTTTAAAAAAAGATAGAATAAAACACTAAAACTGAAACCCACTGTTCTAACGTCAGATCATCCTTTGAAAATTTCCAAATTTTTTTTTTTTTTAATTCAACAAATGAGAATCTTGGTCATTAAAATTCGCTTCAACTTCCGGTCCCGTTGTGTCTCGCGCGGGCGAGGCGGGTAACGAGATTCGAGGATGCGCATGCGCCCTGACACCGAAAGTGACAATATTTAATGAGAGAAAATGACAAGTATAATCATTAATGAGATCGGCGGTCGCTTTCAATTTCCATTGAAAATCCGGCATGAAAATGGG
>NW_026731657.1:1667500-1860000 GCF_028476545.2 Physella acuta
TATATATATATATATATATATATATATATATCTATAATATAAGCGGGCTGAGCGTGTCCTTCCTTCCGTCCGTCATCGCTATAGATTTTGGGACTATAAAAGTAAACTGCGCACCACGCTGTGCTTTTCAGTGCACCGCAGTGTCTTATTATATCTATTAGAGTAGGGTTTGTTTATATAGCGGCAAAGAGCTATTTTATAATTTCCACTGTTTGTACAATTATGCATAACGTAAAGAGAATATTAAATACACGCACATTGCTAAAACATATTAAAAGGATCAATGTCAAATATCGTTTTCGTTAATATTCCCAGAAAAAAGTGGATACATATTAATAACATAATAACAGTACGGTAGAAAAATCTAATTAAACTGCTTAGTAATTTTGCCAATGGAGGTAATTCAAATATAAATTGAACTCACTCTAAAAATGTGAATGCAAAATCTGCAAGACGGAATAATTGTTGGAATAATATAATTAGCAAAATGTGAATGCAAATTATGCAGACGTGTAAGAGTACATTATTGTTGGAATATTATTATTAGCATTGATTGATAAAAGGCTATCTTTTACTTATTTTATACTAATTATAATTTTTAATCAACTATTCTCCATTACTATATTGAGTCATCACGTTCATTAGGTGCGCAATGGTTTTAGTCATGAAACTTTATTGTAAATTTTTAAAAGTACTGAAAAAAATGCATGAATTTATAAAGTGCAATATGGTCGGTAAAACACGGATATTCTAAATACTGCCTTCAATTTATTTGCGGAAAAGCTAGGGGTTTTATAACAGAGGCGTAGCAAGAGGGGGGGGGGGGAGGGTAGAAATCAAATGTTTGAGGGAGGTGGGAGGGTGTAAATCGAAATTTTCCGCCGGCGCTCGGAAAGGGCGCGATTTTGCGCTACGGGATAGACTGTGAGCAATATGCCTTTATGATTACATTTAAATTGAGTTTATGTTGAGTGTTGTAGTTGTTTTTTCGTTTTTGTTTTTTCTTTGCGTTCGTTTGTGTTGTATTTAGTTTTGTTCTGTTCCCAACTTGGTACATTTAAAAAAGATTTACCGTGTGTTGTGGTTGTGGTTGTGTTGTGGTTGTGGTTGTGTTGTGGTTGTGGTTGTGTTGTGGTTGTGTTGTGGTTGTGTTGTGGTTGTTTTGTGGTTGTGTTGTGGTTGTGTTGTGGTTGTGGTTGTGTTGTGGTTGTGGTTGTGTTGTGGTTGTGGTTGTGTTGTGGTTGTTTTGTGGTTGTGTTGTGGTTGTGGTTGTGTTGTGGTTGTGTTGTGATTGTGTTGTGGTTGTAATGTGGTTGTGTTGTGGTTGTGGTTGTATTTTGTTTGTGTTGTGTTTTTGTTTGTTTTGTTCTGTTCCAAAGTTGGTATATTTTAAAAAGATTTACCGTGGCGGAGCACGGGATGCAGCTAGTATATATATATACAAACATACACACAAAGAAAATGACTGCGCCCCTTGAAATGACGGCTGTACTGTCAAGTGGCCCCGGAGACAGGCGTCGTATGACATACACAAGGCTGGCATTAAAAGCTCGGGTCTATCAAAGACCAGGTCTAGAAGTTACAAGAGTCGTCTGGCGTCCCGGGGGTGTTTTATACTTGGGGGGGGGGGGGTGAGCTAGGTGTGAGGGGGTGGGGTAAGTGGTACACTGATATGGGAACATTTCGTGTGATTCCGCCACTAGACAATGGGCTTTTCAAAAGATGTTTTTCTCCATTTCTAAGTGTTTCTTTCTTGTTTTTATTAGAAGTGCACTGTGTTGTTCGGATCAGTTGTTAACGAAATCTGAGACTAGGCCTTAGATACATGCGCATTATTATTTTAAACTTTGGAAGTTTAAAGTGTGTTACAGAATTGTTATTTTGCCTTTATCTAACAGGCGCATATTTCCACACGAATTTTATGCAGTTGTGATTTAGACTTTAGACAAGGTCGATATTTAAACTTGGAGAATAGAATCCTAGGAACCAAACACGATATGTTCAGGTTAGAGTGTGTGCGCTATTACTTGACCACATCGTCCCATCTTAATTTTTTTTTAAATATAAAAATTACAATTCCGTTTACGATGTATCGAACCTCAGCAGTTAAAACCAAATATATCGAGATAAACGGATGATTCTTTTCGAATCCACCTTCTTTGGCATGTCAAATTTATTTTATTTTTTTTTGTTTTTTTTTTTCCTTTAACGTCTGGCAATTTTAAATTTTAATTTCGGAGGGAGGAGAGACATAGGGATGGGGGGTAAGGGGGGGGTAGATTGTGAAACTGAGAAAAGAGTAATGCAAAAAAGCACACACACAAAAAAACGTGTGGCTAAAGTTTCTGGAAAATAAATATCCATGAAAAATTCCAGATAGAAAATATAAATAAAGGCATGATGACGAATCTGCGTCCTGAGAAGTATCAATTAAGGCATCCAGCAAGATTTTTTAATTGGGGTTGAGCGCCTGCCCAAGAGCCTGAGTTTTTTATCTTAAACCATCGCTCATCAACAGGTTAATTGATGGGTGTTGAAGACATTTTGTCTACAGACGCGACCTGTATCTCCGTGGCTGGCATGACGTCACGGTTATGGTGGATGTTGGGGGAGATAATTTGGGGACAGGAAGTAGGCGTTTTTCAAGAAGTGAGGTAACGACAAATTGCGTACTTTAAAATGAGGTTGAAAGTAGAATAGTGGGATTTAGACATTTAGCTCAATTAAAAACTAGATTTCTTCTAATCACCACCGAGTGTCTTCATGTTAATTTCTCATACACCACGGCAACACTTGCACCTTGGAACCCATACGGCTTTATATTGTTTGCGAAGTTATTTTTTCAGGATGGATTGGGGTGGGGATTTATGTATTTACACACACACACACACACACACACAAACAAACACACACACACACCAACGAACACACCTCATTGCTCTCCGCCCCTAGACCCCCCCCCCCCCGTCTCTTTACTCCCACCCCTGTCCTCCAACCCATTTCCGTCCCCCCACCCTTGAACCCGCACCGAAGTCCTCCATACGTCTACCCATTTTGCCTTCTACTTTCACACCTCTGTCCTTTTTACCTCTGTCTCCCACCCCCGACCCCCAACCATTTCCATCCCCCTCACACACACAACTCGGCCGTCACCGCCTTTGATCGCATATATCCTCCCAAACCCTATCTTTATCTGTCCTCCCCACCCCTGCCCTCCCCACAGCTGTCCTCCCCACCACTTTCCCCCCACCCCTGTCCTCCCCACCCCTTTCCCCCCCACCCTTGTCCTCCCCACCCCTCTCCTCCCCACCTCTACCCTCCCCTCCCCTCATAAATTTCTGTCCTCCCCACCCCTCCCCTCCCCACCCCTTTCCCCCCACCCTTGTCCTCCCCACCCCTCTCCTCCCCACCTCTGCCCTCCCCTCCTCTCATAAATTTCTGCCCTCCCCACCCCTGTCCTCCCCACCCGTTTTCCATTTATCTGCCCTCCCCACCCCTGTCCTCCCCACTTTTGTCCTCCCCACCCCTGTCCTCCCCACCCCTCCCCTCCCCACCCCTTTCCCCCCACCCTTGTCCTCCCCACCCCTCTCCTCCCCACCTCTGCCCTCCCCTCCTCTCATAAATTTCTGCCCTCCCCACCCCTGTCCTCCCCACCCGTTTTCCATTTATCTGCCCTCCCCACCCCTGTCCTCCCCACCCCTCTCCTCCCCACCTCTGCCCTCCCCTCCTCTCATAAATTTCTGCCCTCCCCACCCCTGTCCTCCCCACCCGTTTTCCATTTATCTGTCCTTCCCACCCCTGTCCTCCCCACCCTTCTCCTCACCCCTGCCCTCCCCACCCCTGTCCTCCCCACCCGTTTTCCCTTTCTCTGCCCTCCTCACCCTTGTCCTCCCAATTTTTGTCCTCCCCACCCCTGTCCTCCCCACCCCTGTCCTCCCCACCCCTGTCCTCCCCACCCCTGTCCTCCCCACCCCTGTCCTCCCCACCCCTGTCCTCCCCACCCCTGTCCTCCCCACCCCTGTCCTCCCCACCCCTGTCCTCCCCACTTGTGTCCTCCCCACCCCTGTCCTCCCCACCCCTGTCCTCCCCACCCCTGTCCTCCCCACCCCTGTCCTCCCCACCCCTGTCCTCCCCACTTTTGTCCTCCCCACCCCTGTCCTCCCCACTTTTGTCCTCTCCACACTGTCGTCCTCATCTCTGTCATCCCCACCCCACCCTTCACCCCCACCTCACCCCACTCTCGTTAAAACAGAAGACAGAATTAGATTGTCTACTCACGTCAATCAGAATGTAAGACCCGCGCCACCCGTCAGTGTGAGTAACGAACTTTGTCCAGAAAAAATTCCGGTCCTTGTTTCAATGCCGGTCCCCCGGGGAAAGTGTCCGGATCACGTGATATCGAGTAGCTATGAAACAGACCCGGATATTCTCTAAGCCTGGTGCTAGATGTATCTGGGACGTTATGAATCCCCCGACAAAACTGCAAGTCTCATTGCATTGCTGCATTTTCCGGAAATCTAAGTATTTCCCTTCAAAACAAACGCGGTATACTCGGGTTACCTATGCAATGGGCGACAACTTTATTAATTTGCCAAGGAACCCGTGCATCTGCAAGCATATGTAATTTTAGTGACAGTTAGGTATCTTTTGCGACGATAAACAAGAAAAAAATATCCTAACAAGCATCAAAGCTAGCAAAATGTTGGTAAATCTAAGATTTAGTTTAATGCCCCTAATCACAAAACTTTAGTTCATCTAGATAACCTATAAAGCATTTAATTGGCTATATATATATATATATAAATATAGCTAAACCGGATCAATCAGCTCTTTTGACGTATAGATGCGGCTTTCCAGCTCCTTGCACAAATATTAATAGTTAGATCTATATAATTTCATTTACGGTGGGGTACCACTTTACACGGCGTTCAGTGGGATGGAAGATAAGCATGGTGAGAACCAAAGGATAGAAGCGAACGTTGCAAGTTATTCAAACCGATATGAAAGCCACATTTGCCGTGTTGAGGCCTGACTGGCTAAGGGGAGACACCTCCTGAGCCGGTGATATCCGAAAAGAAAAAAAGAAAACAAAAATTAACAGCTTCTAAAGTGGATTGAGATAGTCCTATAATAATATTATTTGAATATTATTTGATTACTAATTTTACTATTCTGGCGAAACATGTCTATGTTTTTATATGGATAAATATTATTTCATATTTAAAGCTATTTATTTTAAATAACAAATCAACTTTATTTACCTAATCCTAATCAAATCCCGAATAGTGAACTAAAAATGTTGTGGCTCTTTAAAAACTGGGAAAGTTTGTAAATTGTAACTTTTGGCTCTTGCGTATCAAAAGGTTGCTGACCCCTTCTGTAGTTGGGTTGCCTGAGTTGGAGATCAGTATGGACGAACCTCCTTGAACTTCTAACTTGTGTGCAGAGGCGTAGCGAGGGAGTGCGGGGGGGGGGGGACACATGTCCCCGGGCGCCGACCTTAGGGGGCGCCAAAATGGGTTGGAAAAATAAATTGAAAGGTTGAGGCGAGGTGCAAATCAAAATCTTGAGGGGTGGTGTGCAAATCGAAAGTTTGTCCCCGGGAAGGGTCGCTACGCCCCTGCTTGTGTGATCCAGTGGAATGGCGAGGGTTCGAACACAAATGAGTCTCCTTGTCAGTGGTAACACGTTTCTTTCAATGGTCAGTGAAAAGGCGACCAGGTGCCTGTGTATAATTATCGAATAACGAAACGTTAAAACTGTTACGTCTTCCCACGAGCTGTTGTTGTTGGGTGTCTTTGTCTCGATATGGCGTTGGGGAAAAAAAACATACGAAATCTTTAATTTCATGAATGAATGAACATCACAAACATGCCCCCACCAACAAACATATACAACACCTTCACTCAAAATGTACAACACCCTCACCCAACATATACAACACTCTATCCTACGATATACAACACCCTCTACCAAACATGTACAACACCCTCACACAACCATATACAACACACCTCCGAAACATATACACAACACACACACCCAACTCAATATAACACTCTCACCCCCCATCATACACGCACACACCCACAACTACACACCACATCCCCAACTGTTCACTTCTTCCACCCCCACCCCCATCCCCAACAACACCACCCCCACTATACGCAACACCCACACCCAACCCCATACACACTATGCCCCCTCAACCATACACATCACCCTCACCCAATCATACCCTCAGCCTCCCCCTCCTCCCCACCGCCCCCTCGCATCCCTCTACCCAGATTCAACACATAAAACATGAATCGGGAGACTAGTAACGTGAGGCGTCGACAATAAATAAAAACCTAAAACCCGGCCGACAACAAATAACTCCCACCCCCCCCCCTCCCCCAACCCAACCCACCCCTCCCCCACCCCCACAGAAACTGACCAGCGGCGAGCTTGAATTAATGATGACGAAAATGAGGTCTGAGCCACCCCCGGACGGCCATTAACTCACCAAACACCATCGTGATGGTCGGGTACTCGAATGCTAAGTAACTCTTAAAACCGGCCGAATTCCCTCCCCTGGCTCGATCAAGAAATCCGTCTTTTATCGCCCCTGAGCTCAACTAAAAATATTAGACAATGAAATCAGTTGGATCCAATCAAGGTTTATTTCCCAGCTTGGGGGGCGGGTAACTCCATTACAAATATTTGCATATC
This sequence comes from Physella acuta, assembly GCF_028476545.2. Classification (NCBI taxonomy): domain Eukaryota; kingdom Metazoa; phylum Mollusca; class Gastropoda; family Physidae; genus Physella; species Physella acuta. The sequence goes on from NW_026731657.1 coordinate 1,674,212, forward strand.
TATCTCGCAGGATGTGAATTAGCTGCCCTTGTTCCCGATTTGCCCTGCCATCTGTGAATAGATGCGAGTTGGGTGTTTTAAACAAAAAAAAATGGCGCCGGCCAGAAATGAAAGCGGTAACAAATTTTAGGGTTATTACGGCAATTAATGGTGCCATTAGTAGGACCGTTTCGTTGATAAGTACCTCACGCTGATAACAATTAGATAGTTTCGGGGTCACATAGTGTGTTCTGTTATTATGTCGACATATATGAATAATGTATTGAATATGTTAACTAGTGTTTTGTGTGAGTGATATTAAAACCCATATAACCGTTGGAATTCACCTCGCTTCTATACAAAATGTAGGAGGGTAGATTTCTAATATGTTCTATACAAGTATAGTCAGTGGTATAGCCTGACTTTATTTTTGGGGGATTTAAAAAGGTTTTTAATTATGGCTTCTACTCCGAAATCAAGGCGTTACATGTAAAGGAAATATGTCATGTTTTGATGTATGCAATAATGAGCAATAATTAAAACATGTGATTATAATCAACAACTGTCTGATCTAAAACCTGCAACACATCCCTGCTCTAATACTTGCAACACATCCCTGCCATAATACCTGCAACACATCCCTGCCCTAATACCTGCAACACATCCCTGCCATAATACCTGCAACACAAAACCCTAATACCTGCAACACATCCCTGCCCTAATACCTGCAACACAAAACCCTATTACCTGCAACACATCCCTGCCCTAATACTTGTAACACATCCCTGCCCTAATACTTGCAACACATCCCTGTCCTAATACCTGCAACACATCCCTGCCTTAACACCTGCAACACATTACTGCCATAATACCTGCAACACATCCCTGCCTTAATACCTGCAACACACCCCTGCCTTAATATCTGAAACACATCCCTGCCTTAATACCTGCAACACATCCCTGCCTTAATACCCGCAACACATCCCTGCCCTAATACCTGCAACACATCCCTGCCTTAATACCTGCAACACATCCCTGCCTTATCAGCTGCAACACATCACTCCCCTAATACCTGCAACACATCCCTGCCCTAATACCTGCAACACAATACACTAATACCTGCAACACATACCTGTCTTAATACCTGCAACACGTCACTGCCCTAATACCTGCAACACATCCCTGCCCTAATACCTGCAACACATCCCTGCCCTAATACCTGCAACACATCCCTGCCCTAATACCTGCAACACATCAATGCCCTAATACCTGCAACACATCCTTGCCCTAATACCTGCAACACATCCCTGCCCTAATACCTGCAACACATCCCTGCCCTAATACCTGCAACACATCCCTGCCCTAATACCTGCAACACATCGCTATCCTAAAAACTATAACACATCTTTACCCTTAATATCTTGTATACAACGTATCTTCACCATACTCTATAAACTGATGAGCCAGTCAGCTCTGCCAATAATTCCTACACTTCCTCGCGATATTTTCAACTATATCACCCAGCTTCTGCTCCTTATAAAAACAAATCCAGTACAATTATTTTTTTTTGCCTGAGACTTTAAGAGCACAAAATCCTTTATCTGATAATTGCGCCATTTCATGAGCGGCGATAAAGACGTGGCTCTACATTGAGCTGTCTGCTTACATCCTTATTCAACGTAACGTAAGGATTAACCTTTCCTTCGTCGCCTATTTTGTAGAAATAATCATCTTATTTTTCTCGTTTGTAGAAGAAGTAGAGTTCCTCTGTTTCAATGACCTCGGCATACAGGTCAGCACTATGCCCAACTGCCTTTTTTCCTTAACGTGAGTCAGGTACCCATCTGAGCTGAGTCAACTCAGAGAAGTCCTACAGACTCGAGCCCGGGATCCCAGCTCATGTCTTTCGTGTGCTACCACTCGACTTCCTAGTCCCTCGCTTTTTAGAACGACAACGATATGTTTCCCCGACAGAAACGTGCGTTGGCCAGGTGGAGTAGAGTTATGACAAGATGCAATTTTACATTTTTTTTCCAAATTTGTTTTCAGATTATAGTCAAAGAACAGAAATCGATCATAAAAATGAAATGGGACGGCGTGGTCGAAGGGTAGATTGTTCTTCAAGAGTTCAAATCCTTTGTTAAAGTCGTAGAACGTCCACCCGCCTCTGAAAGGTAACTACAAGAAGAGACAGCGGGACATAGCGCTGACCACACTATCCCTTTATATGCCCAGGTTACTTCACAAAGTTCCGTGGGCCGCCAGGACCAACAGGGAACTTTAGGTATTCCGAAATATTGTTGAAACCCAGCTCATTGAACATCTACAAGCACACCCAACACTGACTAAATCAGTATGACACAACCAATCTTCCCTCTAAGGGAAAAAGTATGACACAACCAACCTTCCCTCTAGGGCAATACCAGTATGACACAACCAACATTCCCTCTAAGGGGAATATCAGTTTGACACAACCAACCTTCCCTCTAAGGGGAATATCAGTTTGACACAACCAACCTTCCCTCTAGGGCAATACCAGTATGACACAACCAACATTCCCTCTAAGGGGAATATCAGTTTGACACAACCAACATTCCCTCTAGGGGAATACCAGTTTGACACGACCAACATTCCCTCTAAGGGGAATATAAGTTTGACACAACCAACCTTCCCTCTAAGGGCAATACCAGTATGACACAACCAACATTCCCTCTAAGGGGAATATCAGTATGACACAAACAACATTCCCTCTAGGGGAATACCAGTATGACACAACCAACATTCCCTCTAAAGGGAATACCAGTATGACACAACCAACATTCCCTCTAAGGGGAATATCAGTTTGACACAACCAACATTCCCTCTAGGGGAATATCAGTTTGACACGACCAACATTCCCTCTAAGGGGAATATCAGTTTGACACAACCAACCTTCCCTCTAAGGGGAATATCAGTTTGACACAACCAACCTTCCCTCTAAGGGGAATATCAGTTTGACACAACCAACCTTCCCTCTAAGGGGAATATCAGTATGACACAACCAACATTCCCTCTAAGGGAAAATCGCTAGTACGCAACCATGTATTATGTGCGCGCGGTATTCGGCCTAGAGCAGGGGTCGGCAACCTTTTGAAGTGGAAGAGCCAAAAGTTACAATTTTCAAAATTTCCCTGGTTTTAAAGAGCCACTAACATATTTTTTATTTCAAATATTTTATTTTTTTATTAAGATTATTAGTATTTGTTCAAGGAGCTGAAGAGCCGCATCTTGATGTCAAAAGAGCCGCATGCGGCTCGCGAGCCGCAGGTTGCCGACCCCTGGCCTAGAGGTAACGTTGAACACAGCCCTGTCATTTCGTAACCCCCGCTGAAAGTCAAGCACCTCGACACAGCCTCTACGACCAAATCCCCCCCCCCCCCCCCCCCCACATTTCCACTCCACGTATCTGACACCTACCTCAACCCTCATTGTTCCACGTCGAGGTGTCGCCTGGCCCACCTGACTCACCTGAACCGGGGCTCAATTTATCCCGGCACCCACAGGCACATCAAACACGCAACCTTCCCCCCCCCCCCCCTAACCCCAATTATGTGACCTTCATCAATGGTTTGTGTCGTGTTGTGGTTACGTCGCGGATAAAGTTCAAAATATGTGCAGCAAGCATAAAATATCTATAGAAAAATGTTCAGACCTGTCTAATTATCTACATCTTAGTGCTTTCGTCGTTGGTGAAATTTGTTCTTAAAACTGTCATGCCTGATATCACTTTTCGATTAGACAAGATGCAATTTTACATGTTTTTCCAAATTTGCTTTCAGATAATAGTCGAAGAACAGACAGCGATCATAAACATTAGAGAGAATAAAAAACCGTTGAAATAGATATCTTAAATGTTTAAATACACTGTAACACAAAATTGACTTTGTGCTGCAAATAAATTGAGGTTTTTAAAGAGAACGTTTTCCATGTAACTGCCAATATCTAAGCCAATGTACATTGTAATTATAGACAAACTACCTCCCATAACACAGTAAACCTTTCCTCCATTGCCTCCTATCTTTAACCCGAGTATAAATCTACCAGTTACCTCCCATATTTCAACCATGGCACAAAATAAAACTTTCCACTGATTTTCCCTATTCCTAGAGTTTTTTTAAAAACTTTCAAACATCTTAGAACCTTCTTTGAAATTACCCTCCCCCTCAGCCATCTTCTCCTCACCCCTGGTCTACATCTTTCACCCGTCCCTCACCCCCACTCCCCCACACTTTCACCCCCGTGTCACGATCTCCATTACAGGGCGCCATTAAAAAAACACCCCCACACCACCGGCTGAATGGCGTCTCGTCTAGTCTCGGATTCTCTCGTCTCACCTTCCGTCTCGCGGTCTGTTTAAATCATCTCGTCTCCTCTCGCCTAATCTCGACCAATCACGTCTGGGGTTACACCCATCCGTTGGGTAACCGATGACCCCCACAATAGAACCCCCTACCCCCCTTCTCCCCAGGGGGTATGCTGGGGTATTTTTAAACCTAACATAGACCCAAACTGCGAATGTTGTTTGAGGCTAAGGTTTTTATTTTTACTGTAAGGGAACCTAAGCGAAAATATCTTGTAATTGTTGATTAACCAGACCGGCATATTTGTCGAGTTAGTAGTGGTGAAAAGTGGGTGGGGGATGGGGAAGACTCTAAAAGCACATACTGCTGAATGGCCCTTAATGAGAACATTTTATATCAAGAGTGTTTCTCGAAAAACTGCTAACTTTAAATTTGTCTTTATATTATGTAGTTTTTTTTTTTTTTTTTTTTTTTTTTTTTTTTTTTTCAGATTACTATATGTTAAGGTAAACATTTTACTGTACAGCATTCATATGTATAATGCAGGTATGATGAACAGTTTGGCTTCATAAACTACTTCTGTATACTCAATACTTGTTCCCATTTTCTTAAACCTTTTAAGTCATTCCAATTTTTAAAAAGATTTGGTGTAACTAGGTATTGTTTGTAAAGTAGCCATCATAAGGTAGGCTAAAATACGAATCTAATACATTTTGCAGTTCTGTTCTTATAATAAACAAAGCATATTTATAGATTTTTTTTGTTAGGCTAAAATACGAATCCAATACATTTTGCAGTTCTGTTCTTACAATAAACAAAGTATATTTATAGATTTTTTTTTTCGTTAGACTAAAATACTATTCCAATACATTTTGCAGCTTTTTCTTATATTAAACAAAATACATTTTTAGATTATTTATTTTTTCGTATAGGTACACTACACTACAGAAGTGTTTTGATAAAACACATCTACCATAGTCTCTGGCAATCGACAACATGAAGCTTAAAGCCAGGGCCACTTTACTTACATGTTTTCTGGAGATCGAATAAAACCATATACTTATCATAGATGCTTCAACCGTCTTCCTAGTTGTTACACCAAAACCACCCAAATGGCACTGTCTATTATTACAGTGGGAAAACATCTACTCAATAAAGGCCCTTCAGCCTAAATCTATCCCAAACCTTTAAACCTAAACCTAGCTGTTTGGTATCGCACCTAGTTAAAATAGAACCAGTCAAGTCTAGTAAATAACCTTGCTTCAACCTTAAACCTAAACCTTATCCATTAAGTGTGACGTCACTGTCTGTTAAAGTTCGTGTGACGTCCTTGTCTGTTAAAGTTAGTGTGACGTCACTGTCTGTTAAAGTTCGTGTGACGTCACTGTCTGTTAAAGTTCGTGTGACGTCCTTGTCTGTTAAAGTTCGTATTACGTCACTGTCTGTTAAAGTTCGTGTGACGTCCTTGTCTTTTAAAGTTAGTGTGACGTCATTGTCTGATAACATTAGTGTGACGTCAATGTCTAGGGATGCAACAAAAATATCGCATATAACCATATCTCAATCCAAGACTCAACCCTAACCATTAAACCTATATCTGACACTTAACCTAACCATACATCTAACCCATCGTTATAGTCGCTATTATATTTACAAACACTTGCAAACAGCAGTTGGCCAATAACCAAAAAAACAAAAAAATTTGATACAGTTGTTGGCTGTAGAAAATAGAAACCTACCACCAGTGTAACTACCACTTAATTCCCTACCACCTTGGTAAAGAGTCCAAATTACATTTAATCTCCCGAACACGACCACAAACCCCCCACCCCCCTCCCATCCCTACACCCAAAAAAAAAACTGTTTCCGGGACAGGGTCTCAATTTTCCACCAGAGACCCCCACGCCAAAGGTCTCAATTTCTGGAATCAGGGGTCGTTAACTCGATTCGGTTTGACGGAGTCATTGGTCGGTCGCTTCAAGCGAGAGAAAGTGATTGGACGGCTCTCAGGGCCCGGCAACACCGCGCGCGACACGTCCAAGCAGACGACGCGTAATTTCAATGATTTCTCACACATCTGCCCAGACATGGCGTGCTGCCTCAGATTAACAACGTCAAAAAAAAAAGGGAAATGCCCAGATTTTTTTTCCATCTGTCTAATTTCCCCTGCACTGTCCTTGATATGTTTTTTTATTCTTATTACATTACACGCTGCGGGTTCTATTTTGATATTTCTTATATTAATTAGTACTTTTTTCGAACCGTATGTTTCAATAGGGTGGGTAAAGTAGAGTTTACTTGTTTCTTTAAGCTTGACAAGGCACACATCAGGCATGGGTGAACCCAAGGACTTCGTACGTACTAGTTTTCGGGATACGAGCTCAAGTCTTTCGGTTTAACAGTCAAACGCTCTACAATTCGACCACACCGTCCCCCATTTCATACATAGGCTATCGATAAAGCCCTAAAACTCTTACACCTTTCTAGCATTATAGAATAGATTTTTGTCTATATTTAAAAAAGAAAATTTTTAAAATGTGTATTTAGTACTTGCTAGTGAAAGAAAACGTATTGCCAGTTTGGCCTTGATGTCTACAACGCCCCCACCCCACTTACTTATGTGGATGTAGAAATCGTCAAGTGGTCTTTTACGGATCCCAATCTTTTCAACCCCTTCTCTGCCGAATAGTTCACGGTCCATAAGGCAAGTGAAGTCGCGTCCACCTGTTTCTGTGACCTCGGCGTATGAAGAGATAATGTGGTCACCCGCCTTTACTTTGCCTTACCGGTCAGAGCTGGATGGACTCAAGGAGGTTCTGCTGACTTGAACCCGGATTCTACCCGGGTCTAAGACAAATTCCCGAAAGACACTTGCCTGAATGCCGTTTAACCGAAGGCCGATTTTCGGAATGGACACTTGCTCGAATGCGACAAATGCCCGAATGGACAAATGCCCGAATGAGAAATTTGCCCAAAGGGACAAGTGCCCGAATGCGACAAATGCCCGAATGCGACAAATGCCCGAATGGACACTTGCCCGAATGCGACAAATGCCCGAATGGACACTTGCCCGAATGCGACAAATGCCCGAATGGACACTTGCCCGAATGCGACAAATGCCCGAATGGACACTTGCCCGAAAACATAGTGAAAGGTGTACTTATTTCTAGTATCGTAGAAAGAAAAACTTTTATCCAGTAACTACCACTAGTACGTTCCCCTAGTAACACCATACAACTGTTTAAGATAGTTCTATAGCATAATAGCACTTTGCTTGCATATAATTTTAAACTATACGCATAGTATCTTATAACATTTACATTATACGCATATACGTATATTGCACCAATTACTATTACAAAATACGTTTAGCGCATGTATAACATTTACATGATATATCGAGTTCTACAATGCTAAAGCTCCTATATCTATTGCGTGATACAAATTATGCCCTAGAAATGTGCCAAATGCCTCGGCCATTATCGCAGCACATTTAATCCTAACCCTCACTTTCAACATAAAACACAACATTAAATCTAATACAGAAAAATCACGAATGAACCTCACGCTAAATGAAACCCAAATCTTAACCTGAAACGTAAATATTTTCGTTAACACTCAACGTTAACTTATCCTTTAGAATAGCCCACATTAGGTAAACGTATAATGATCACATCGTTTTACCCAATCAAATATCGGTTCCACAGCTGCTGTTATTTCAAACCTAAGGCGGATAATTATTGCTTATGTCTTCAATGGCTAATTATTATTATCCGCTTAATAATTATATAACAGCCAGTTTGGCAAAATTCGATTAAAGTAATAATTAAAAGATTATGTAGAGCTTATCTGAGTTACATTGCTTAAATACGGGGATGTGTTATATTTGCTTGCTGTTAATATTATTTTTGTAAGATTAACAGTAAGTTTTACAAATAGCCTCTAACTATAATAACATAATAACTTACATGGCCCGTAACTCTTCCATCACACTGATTACGTTTTTATTTGCAGATCTTAAATAATTAGGGATAAAATAAAATAAAAAACTACTGATCCAAGACCATATATCATCACCTAGGTCCATAAGCTATCACTTATGTTGATATGCTTATCACCTAATTACAAACGATATTCACCTACACCTTCGCACCTCCCCCCCCCCCCCGCCCTCCACCACCACCTTCACCACACACACACACACACACACACATGTGTATGCCCGTAAATACATCTCTAATTAAGTAAGTTAATCACTAAAATTAAAACAAGAACATATTATTTCTATCAAAGTGATATCTTGAATGACGAGAAACAGTAGAAAAATTCCAAATCCTAACCCCCCCCCCCCCCCCCCCCCGAAAAAAAATTGTTAAGTTACCTTTTGATAATCTAAATAAAACCAAACACCAGGACAACCTGCAACAACACGTTACTGACGTCACACTTCTGATGTTGTCAGATGGTGAGTTGATGAGAGTTGCATATCTTAATGCAAGTGACATGTTCACAAGATAAGGACATGACTGCAAGGCTAGATTTCAGTTCTGATGTCTGGTGTGTAAGCAAAATCTATTTAGTTCTGGTGTCTGATTTGCATCTATTTCACTTCTTATGTCTGGTGTCTGATTTACAGCTGTTTCAGTTCTGATGTCTGATTTACAGCTGTTTCAGTTCTGGTGTCTGGTGTCTGATTTACAGCTGTTTCAGTTCTGGTGTCTGGTGTCTGATTTACAGCTGTTTCAGTTCTAATGTCTGATTTACAGCTGTTTCAGTTCTGGTGTCTGGTGTCTGATTTACAGCTGTTTCAGTTCTGGTGTCTGGTGTCTGATTTACAGCTGTTTCAGTTCTAATGTCTGATTTACAGCTGTTTCAGTTCTGGTGTCTGGTGTCTGATTTACAGCTGTTTCAGTTCTGGTGTCTGGTGTCTGATTTACAGCTGTTTCAGTTCTAATGTCTGATTTACAGCTGTTTCAGTTCTGGTGTCTGGTGTCTGATTTACAGCTGTTTCAGTTCTAATGTCTGATTTACAGCTGTTTCAGTTCTAATGTCTGATTTACAGCTGTTCCAGTTCTGATGTCTGATGTTATATTTAAAGCTGTTTCATTTCTGATGTCTGATTTACAGCTGTTTCAGTTCTGATGTCTGATTTACAGCTATTTCAGTTCTAATGTCTGATTTACATCTATTTCACTTCTTACGTCTGATTTACATGCTGTTTCAGTTCTAATGTCTGATTTACAGCTATTACAGTTCCGATGTCTGATGTCTGATGTACAGCTGTTCCAGTTCTGATGTCTGATGTTATATTTACAGCTGTTTCAGTTCTGATGTCTGATTTGTGAGCAACAACGATTTCAGTGTCGTAGTTACGTAGGGAAAGTTGTCTGTAAGATTGTGTAATACTGCAAATTTGAGTTCAAAGGATAGCGATGTTACTATGCAAGTGAAACATAATATGTGTATGCGTACATGCGTGTGTGTGTGTTGTGTGTGTCTGTGTGTGTGTGTTTGTGTGTGTGTAATTTGGATAATTCAAGGCAGGAATTATATTTATTTCATCCAATCCACTTTTGTTTTAAATTTTAACCGACAAAATGACTTTCGATGTCAAAGAGTAGAGCCCGGTTGTGTGTGCGTGTGTGTGTGTCTGTGTGTGTCTGTGTGTGTGTTTGTGTGTGTTACTTTGGATAACTCAATGCAGGAAAAATATTTATAACATCCAGTCCACTTTTAAAATATATTTTTTTACTAACAAAATGACTATCGATGTCAAACAGTAGAGCCAAGTCGAGTGCTGAAATAGTGGAGGATATTTTTAGATCAGACGCAGATGGTCTTACAAGATCATCTCGAACATTAGGGAACCGGAAATGGGACTTGGGGCGAGGATACCATATCCCAGAATCTAGATACAAACAACGATAGGAGGTTTATCCAAACAGGTTTTAAGTTTATAAACATGGAATTTAATCAGAAATTCTACGGCTGGTTTTTTTTTTTTTATTTCTTTTGATGATAGTTTGAGTTGACGTCTCTATTTTTAGATACTACTTACATTTAGAAATTGAGGGGGAAAAAAATTTCTGGAATATATTTCAGGATACAAATAGAATTGCGAAAACAAATTTGATTTGTTTGTTGCATGCTCACATAACCTGACTTCTCTCCCCTTTTTTCCCCGCATAATTAAGACGTCAACTAATGTGAAGTGAATTGGGTCTTAAGTGATAAGCTCACGAAATGATGGATTGTGGTGGATGATGTTTGCGGACGGATGATGGATGATATTACTTACAGAATTAGGTGGGTGGTTATCGATTTATCGTCTGTAGACTTTGGATGGACGTTGGAGGAGGTTGGACCAGAATATTTTGGCTGTGTTGAAGATATTTGTTTGTTAAGCTGCCAGAGGTGGCAATCGTTGATGATAGATAAGTATCTGGCATATACATACATATATATATATATATATATATATATATATATATATATATATATATATATATATATATATATATATATATGTGTGTGTGTGTGTGTTTACCTCTTCAAATCTAGAGGTTGACATATAAAGGGATAGTGTTCTATGACCAAGCGCCGTTACTGTCCGCAAACGTGAGTCAGATACCCTTCAATGATGGGTTCACTTAGATCATCTTACAGCCCGGGATCCGAACCCGAGACTTTTAGGTTAGCAGCGATAACCTTGTCACAAACCAACTCTAACCTTTATATGAAAACCCGGATAAGTAAAGCTCTCTTTTTAACCTGAAGATGCATGGGGAAAGTGAAGTAGAGTTCACCTGTTTCTGTGATCTCGGCACAGCAAGGGATAGTATGGTCAGCATTTTGCCCAGCTGCATATACTTTTCCTGACTTAAGTAAGGTACCCATCAGAGCTGGTTGGACTCAGGGACATTATACTGACTTGATAATGGATTTGAACTCTAGACTTTTCGGGTTTGCAGTCTTTTACTCTAGCGCTGGGCCACCCCGTATAAGACCTTGACATAACCTATCTACAACCTTGACCCAACCCAAATATAACCTTCCCACAACCGAGTCACCCTATTTCAAAAAAAAAATAGACACCACGTCTTTATCTGCCCTGTCTGCCCCCACCCCCCTCCAAGCTCCCCCATCCCCCACCCCACAGCCAGGATCGTATTTTGACCCTAACACCCACAAGTCAAGTCATATTTGTCTAATGTCTGCGTGTCTTCCATGTCGCCCACACATCGACTCCACTTTTATTGTCTTGGGCAGACTTTTGTCTCGCATTTGTTATGCATGCAGAAAAAAAAATGTATTAAAGTATTAAAATAAATTATTAAATAAATTATAAATGAGAGTGCAATATTTTTTTTCGATTCATAGATAATGAGAAATCTTAGCGTTTTTTAAATGAATTTAAAACAGAACTGTTTTCATCCTAACCAGACATTCTAATTAGCTGAACACATGGTTTACATGACAACAGGTAAAAAAAAGGGGGAAAACGCCTTTTAAGCCAACATTCAATCTACTAAAACATGTGCCAATAACAGATTTTTGAAACTTTGTTGGGGGGCATCCATTTATGACGTCCACACGGAAGGGGGAGGGGAGGTCCGAAAAGAACGACTTTTGTGGACGCGTGTGGACTGGGGGTGGGGGAGGGGGGGTCGGGTTCATGCGGACGTCCACATGTTGAACGTAATGTCGAAGTAAATAATATATTAAAACAAACACAAAACTCGTATCCTGCATGTACAAATATAAAATCCAATTTTTTGTGGACGTCATAAATGGATGACCCCTCGTGAAAGGAATGTCATGCAAGCAACCCCCACCGAAATATTTCAAATGGATGGACCTTGACCTACAGCACGAGCATGGAGCTATATGATTGGTCAATGTAGAAGTAAAGAATGGAGTAACAAATACTTTTAAAAAACTTTTCTGCTTGTAGATTGAATAAGTGGGGGGGGGGTGGGGGGGGGAGAGTCGAGACTGTAGGTCGCCTATCTTAATATCGACACGACTCCACTCGCTAATGACATTTATGCCATTTTAACAAGAAGCGACGTCCTGTCAATCATCATCGTTGGCGCCTGGGGCGGGGCTCAAGTTGCTTGAGGTGACCCCCCCCCCCCCCTCGGAGTATTCAGTTACTGGGTAAAATACTAAATCATCAGACGGAGTTACCTCTCTTTTTCTTTATCTCTCTATCCGACTCTATCTCCATCTCTCCTTCCTCTTACGCACTCTCTTTCTCTTTGTATGTCAGTGGCGTAGCTAGGTTGGGTGTCTTTTATATATACGTATATATATATATATATATATATATATATATATATATATATATATATATATATATATATATATATATATATATATATAATATATATATATATATATATACATATACAATGTATATATACACCCCCTCAAAAACATCCATGTATATCCGTGTGTGTGCGTGTGTGTATATATAGATTTATATTGGACAGATAAATTGGATGCATGGCCAAATATTTGTATCTACAAACAATGTTTGATGCTTGAGGTAAACCGAATTGTGAATAAAAACAGCGCAGCCTGCATTTGATTATTGTTCCAAATTGACAACACAGGCGCGGTATCTCCCTTCCAATGGAATGTTCTATCGAATTACCATCCCAGTTTCCTGCAACTGTGGGCCCGGAATTACTTCCGAGCTGACCTATTTGCATAAAAATGTTCATCTTTATTCAGATCTTGTCAGTCTCCCTAATAAACAGGTCGTGTGCCGGGTGGAGTTTTATTTTTATTTGGTGTTTCGGAGCCGGAAAAAGCCGGCTAGTGTTCCGGTTACGGTTGGTGGGTTGAATGGATATGGTGAAGATGATACCTTGTCTGGCGGATTTTGTTGGAATAGATTAGTCAGTATAGGATGTTTGATGTTTGTCTGTTTAGGATGTTAGGTGTCACTTACTTTGTGATGCTTGGTGTCACTGTTGGTCACTTTGTGATGTCAGTCGTTGGTCACTTTCGGATAGCATATGTTGGTCAGTGTAGGATGTCAGATATCGGTCAGTGTAGGATGTCAGGTGTCTCAGGTTAGATTGTCAGGGTATTCTAGATATGAGTAAAATCAGCCCTTCGATTTGGAAGTTCATCAGCCAAACACTGTCAGCATTCGTATTAAACTAAAATAAGGAGCTAAATGAATGGTTTTACTTTCTGTTGCTACAACTTAAGGTATAAGTACAGAAAAATGGTTGCTATATTTAAAAATTCGGGTATTTTCTAATTCTTTTATGTATGCACAAGTGATATATTTAAATAAGAACTAGCAGGAACATGCTCAGATAAAGCTTCACCTGATATCATCTTCTTTATCCCGTTCGTGCCCAAAACACAAGGGGCAGAGTAAGTAGAGTTTATTAGTTTCAGTTCCATCGGAATATGAAAGGATAGTGTTGTCAGCATGTTTTCCCTAACTTGAATTAGGTACCATTCAGAGCTGGGTAGACGCAGGGACGTTCTACGGACTTGAACCCGGATTCTACTGCAAAAGATAAACCATCTTAACACTAATTAAAAAAAAAACACCAAATGTAGTGCAAATTTAAGGTCTAAGAAAACTGTTCTCTTCAAAAGAAATCGTAAATAGAAAGTACAGCAAGACATCAGGCCTAACATAACATAAAAAAACCCAACACAAATAGTGCACTTCAATGATCTCAACGAAAAACCACTCTTGAAAATACAAAATGAAGACACAAAGATTTAGCCAAGACCTGGCATGATAAAACAAAAACATACCACTCGAACAAAACACTCATAAGCTCGTAAAAAAGATATAATATAAAAAATATAGTAGGTAAAACTGAAATGAAGTACAACAACATGAACAATGCACTCATACGCTCGTAAAAAAAAAGATATGATATAAAAAATATACGAGGCAAAACTAAAATAAAGGACAACAAAATGATTTAGTGCCTTGGTTGTTTAGAGTGGGCGGGGGTCATGGGGTGCCATTGGTCCAAGGGGTCGTGAGGTTCAGTGCACACTTGATTGTGATGTTAGAATCTCGACAAAATATGTTAAATGTGCCAACTTTGTTATAGATTGATGTAAAGATCAAAATCTCACATCTATCGTGATGAATTTTTAATAAATGACTAGATCTTGTTTGATTTTTTTTTTTTTTTTAGACCAAATTTTTGTGAGATGGGACGGTGTGGCCTAGTGGTAGAAAGACATACTGCTAACCCGAAAAGTCTTGATTTGGAATCCGGGTTCAAATTAATACAAAGTCCCTGATTGGTGGGTATCTAACACACGTTAGGGGAAGTAAAGGCGGCTGGGCATAGTGCTGACCACACTATCCCTTCATATGCCGAGGTCACAGAAACAGTTGACCACTGCTTTACTTGCCCCCATGGACCGTCAGGTTCGAAAAAGGAACCTTATTGTTTTTTTTGGTGAGATGATCAAGTTAACTTACGAAGTAAGGCAAGGCCGTAGTGAGGTATTAATTTAAACTAAAGTGGTAATGGGGATTAATTTAAACCAAAGTTATAATGGGGCATTAATATAAACCAAGGTGGTAATGGAGCATTAATTTAGACCAAATGGGTAATGGGGCATTAATTTAAACCAATGTGGTAATGGGGTATTAATATAAGTCCTGCTAGTAATCAGATATAGACCTATTTTTGTGACCAAGATTTTAGGAAATATAAATTTACACACAGGTTTTGATACGCTACTAATTTAAGACCAGGTCTATATGAGAAATGAACCAAATCCAATTACTTCTGACCACTGGTGTACAACCATCAACTCCAGGCCTCTGGGAGGGAAAGAAAATATTCCCTCACTCCCTCTTCAACCATCCTCCCACCCTCTACACCTCAGGGAGGGTGTGCTCCTCTCCTTTCCTCCTACAAGTGGACGGAGGGTCAGATCGTGGTGGGGTGATTGACGCCGAGTGGGCCCGGGGGAGGTCTGGTTGTATACGCTGGGCTGGGGAGATAAACAGACGGGGTAGGTCGGTTGTGTTGGGTGTCACGTGATTAGGTCTTGTTGGATGCCACGTGATTCGGGTTTTTGTTGAATAGCGTTTGATGTTTTGTTGAGTGTTAGATAATAGTGTTTGTGGGATGCCAATGCCATATGAGTAATTTTGTAAGATGTCACTTGATTAAGTTTTGTTGGGTGTCTCGTGATTAGGTCCTGTTGGATGCCATGTGATTCGGTTTTTGTTGAGTATTGTGTGATGTTTTGTTGAGTGTCAGATAATGTTTGTTGGATACCGTATGAGTTATTTTGTAAGATTCACGTAATTAGGTTTTATTAGTTTTGACTTGATTATGTTTTGTTGGATGTCACGTGATTAGGTATTGTTAGTTGTCCCATGTGGTTGGGTTTCCTGAACCTACTATTTTTGTTGCAAGTCACGTGTTAAACCCGTCCCACGTGTCACGTGAATACGTTTTTTGAATGTCATGTGATTGCGTCTTTTGGATGTCAAGTGATTTTTAGTCACTGACTAAATCCTGTTCGATTGGCGCTACGTGTTTCCCTAGCTTCAAACGACTGACTTTATGCATCATTGAAGGCCCTGCGGTTATTAACTGTTATTTATTTCACACCTTTGTTTACCTTCACAGCAATAGGTATTTTGAAATGTCACGTGATAAGATATTGTGGCAGGCACCTGACTAGGTAGGGAAGGCTGCGACTTGGTCAGGTAATAATCGAGTCCCCCCCTCCCCCCTCCCTCCCTCCCCTCCCCCCCACCCCCTCATCATCTCTGTTCACCGGTTGTGCTGTGTCTAAGCTTCAGTTAACGCCATTTTGTCTGGGGAGTTTAAGCCGAATGTTTGTTTACAACAGGGATAGGTTTCTGTGTATTGTAACATCCCCGTTTTTTTTTTATCTTATTGGGTTTGTATTCGGGATGGGGGGAGGGGGGCTTCTAATAATTATAGGATCAAAAGTGTGTAGCGCATTCTGTGTGGTCCGATCAGGACCTTGATCGCTTCTCCTGTGGCCCAGGTTTAAATTGATGTCTTCTATTAAAGTCATGTGCACGGTTCTCTGTATAGCCTGTATTGTCCTCTTTATAGCCATTTCATGGTCTACCGTATAGTCAGTAAGGTCTTCTGTATAGCTATCGTGGTTCTCTGTATAGTCATAAGATCCTCTGTAAATCCAATATGTTTATATGTATAGCCATTTCGGTTCTATGTATAGCCAGTTTGGACCTTTATATTGACATTATGGTCCTCCGTTATGGTGAATTGTTGCTCTGTATACCCGATATGTTACTGTGTACAACCAATATGCTCTTTGGTATAGCCATTAAGGTCCTCTTTATAACCAAAACGCTCCTCTGTATAGCTATTTCGGTACTCTGTATAGGCAATATGTTCCTCTGTGTAACCAATACTTTCCTCTGTATAGCCATTATGATTCTCTTTATAGCCAATACGCTCCTCTGTATAGCTATTATGGTCCCCTCTATAGCTAATACACTCCTCTGTATAGCTATTTTGGCCCTTTGTATCGCCAACATGCTCCTCTGTGTAACCAATACTTTCCTCTGTATAGCTATTAAGGTCCTATGTATAGCCAATACTCTCCTCTGTATAGCTAATATGGTCCTCTCAATAGTCAATACGCTATTTTGGTCCTCTGTATAGGCAATATGTTCTTCTGTTTAGCTAATACTCTCCTCTGTATAGCTATAATGGTCCTCTCAATAGTCAATCCGCTCCTCTGTATAGCTATTATGGTCCTCTGTATAGCCTCTGTATAGCTGAAAAACCAATAAGTCCTTTGTATAGTCGGTACTGTCCTTTGTATAGTATTTTGCTAAGCCTTTGGTCCTCTGTCCAGATTATAATATGATCCTTTGTATAGTCTTAATCGCGCTCTGTACATCTATCTGTATGATCATTTCTCTATTCTCTGCAATCCTCTGAACAGTCCTCCGTATGAGTTAGCCACCCCGTGTTGTTCAATACCTCCCCATAGCTCGGCCTTTAAAAAAAAATCTGTTCACTTTACCTTCTTCTAAAGACCTCTGCTCTCTTCTTTCAAACGCCTCTTCTGTTTATACATTCATTGTTGCTATATTTACTCGGCATCTTGATGCAGCATCAACCAGGCATTTTATTGCCAATTTATGCATCTAGCCTTGCTCGATGTATTGCCCTGAAAAAACAAATGCTTAAACAAGGATGATTTTTTTTTATCACAAATAAAAAAAAAAATCTAATGCTGTTTTCAACATTTACACTTGTTTTCTTAAAATAATTTTTCCAATGCAACATTTAAAAAAAAAAAAAAGAGTTATGCTAATTTTTTTCCCCCACAATTTCTTGTCCCCACGCATATAAATACAAGAAGAAGGGAAAAAAAATGTTGAAATGTTTCTATTCCTGCATGTTTGAATTTTTTTTAAACAGAGTTACTCGCCCCTGCCAAAATAAACCAAAAGGGGGAGGTAATCGCGCACTTACCTGTCACAGAAAACCTCCCTATTCTTCGCTCGCTGTTGAGAGTTGGGGGCGTGGGGGAGGGGGAGAGAAGAAGAAGAAAAGAAAAACTTTATGCCATCATTTACTTGCACAATTTTAAGATCAACATCTCAACAATTTCTTTTTTTTTTTTTTTGTATCTTTTTTTCCCTCTACACTTTTGTTTCTCTTCCCCCTTCTACTCTGCCAAGCAAATTCCCTGCGTGTAAATTTTGAGCCGCGCGCCTGGCTTATCTCCCATGTCTAGCGAAAACCAAGAAAAAAAAAAACTTACCTCCCTCGATTTCTTCGTTATCGGGGTGGAGAACTGTCGAGCATATTTTCCCGGACGTCGGATGCAGTTTTAGACGGGGGGAGATATTCTCACCTGCCAGCATTGGCATCGCTGTTCGGTAAATCTTGGGTTACATGCGCGGTCTCAGTTTCCATCATCCTCCTCCATCCTCCCCCCCCCCCCCCTCACTCATCCTGTCCCTTCAAACCCGCCGCCCTCGTCCTAGACTAGTCCAAACATTCTTGACGGTCCACCAAAATATGGCTGACGTATGCACATGTAGCAAGTTAAAATTATTTTTTAAAGCAAAAAAAAAAAAAAAAAAAACAAGAAAGAAAAAGAAAATAGGAAGCGCTGTTATGTTCTTGAAATGATACCGTAGGAACTGCGTAAGAGGACGGCCCCCATTACGTCACGGCATGCAATTGTACACCGTGTTACTTCCATTCTCACTTCCTCTCTCCCCATTCACCCGTATCAATCGCTTCACTTACACACACACACGCACACACACACATACACACACACATACACACACAAACATTTTACAAAACTCAAGTGAAAAATTAGGGGTCTAGCCCGTAGCGGGGAAACCGAAGTATTGAAATTAGGACATTGACAGTATTGTACAAATGTTTTTTTCTTGTTGTTTTAAAAAAAAAAGAATATAGATTTAAACCTAACTCTGACCTTAGTTGTAGCCCTAACCCCAGGGGCGTAGCGAGGGGGGGGGGCGGGGGGTGCGGACCGCACCGGGTGACACCATTTAGGGGGGTAACACCAAGGCGAAAAATAGCAAAATATATAGAGAAAAACTTGAGGGGGGGGGTGCAAATCGAAAACTTGAGGGGGGGGTGCAAATAGAAAATTTGAAAGCTTGTCCCCGGTAAGGGTCGCTACGCGCTGGGGGGAGGGGGGTGACACCATTAAGTGCCGCACCGGGTGACACCCAACC
Organism: Physella acuta; assembly: GCF_028476545.2. Classification (NCBI taxonomy): domain Eukaryota; kingdom Metazoa; phylum Mollusca; class Gastropoda; family Physidae; genus Physella; species Physella acuta. The sequence continues at coordinate 1,693,283 of NW_026731657.1, forward strand.
TCGCTACGCCACTGCCTAACCCTACCCTTAACCTTAACTCTAATCAATATTTTTTTAAACACAAAAAAAGAATTTGGCCAGTACGGACTCCTACTAAAATGAAAGTAGAATTTCAGTTCGTAAGTTCTGCAAATACGGGCTGATCTCATAATTTATTAAGTTTGTGATTGATTGTTTCTTCTACTTAAGTTTAGTGTTGTAAGGAATCCCCTCCAACACAATTAAGTACACGTGTCAACTGGTTAAGCGCCTTTGAGGCCATTGACTCCGAATTCAGAGTGGCTGTCCCCGGGTTCGAACTCGAGACTTTTTGGTTTAGCAACCATCAGCTTTACCGACTCGACCACGCCGACCCCTTAGTTCTTCCTAAAATAATTTGTTACCTCACATTTTATAACTACACCTCTAGACACATCGACCCTCACCCACCCCTTACCCCCACCGAAGGTGCCTGCTGAATGCGATTGATTAAAGTTTATCTCATTAGCCCTGTATGTTCTAATACCAACATAAATGAATGAGGCACCACAATTAATTATTTAAAACAATTGCAAGCGGCTCCAATGTCATATTTTGCCGACCTTTCCAAAAAGTCAACATTTGGAGCTCTAGCGGTACCTGAACCTCAGTCTTACACATAAAACTAGAATTACAGGGACGTCATCAAGTTTGGATTAATATGTTTGTTTTTTATGTAAACGTTGTCGCGGGATAAGATACATACAGCAAATATCTTGACTTCACTTCATGGTTCGGGCAATAAAAAAACCTTAGAGATTTACCCTATTAGCCACACGCTCTCAACCACACCCTTTCAACCACACCCCTTCAACCACACCCTTTCAACCACATCCTTTCAACCACACCCCTTCAACCACACCCTTTCAACCACATCCTTTCAACCACACCCTTTCAACCACACCCTTTCAACCACACCCTTTCAACCACACCTTCCAAACTACATCTCGACACCGCCTTCTTGACCCCTCCCGACCACACCCTCTCTAGCCCATCCTCTAACTCACCTCTAGAACCCCTACTTCAAGAGACATCTCACTCACACCCTCTCGACCACACCCATTCGACCACACCCACTCGACCATACCCACTTCACCACACCTTCTCGACCACACCCACTCGACCACACCCACTCGACCACACCCACTCGACAACACCCACTCGACCACACCCATTCGACCACACCCACTCACCACACCCACTTCACCACACCTTCTCGACCACACCCACTCGACCACACCCACTCGACCACACCCACTCGACCACACCCACTCGACCACACCCACTTCACCACACCCTCTCGACCACACCCATTCGACCACACCCACTCACCACACCCTCTCGACCACACCCATTCGACCACACCCACTCACCACACCCTCTCGACCACACTCTCTATCTCTGTCACATCCGATCTACCTCACCCCCACCTCTCAACCACACTCTCTAAATCACACCCTTCCACTTACACAATCACACCCTCTCGACCACACCTCCTCGACCACACCTTCTCGAACCACACCCACTCGCCTTACCCCCAGCCATCTCTCGATAACCCTCAGCACAGTTTATGAGCCTTATCTTTCTCCATTCCTCATAACTCCCGATTACCCTTAACTCACAACATCCGATGACGAAGAACACAAAAAAAAAAACCACACCACGAACGCCCATGCAACAGATACCCACCACCTATACCCGCAACAACCCAACATGCCTGGTGATACTCACGTCACGTTACGTCACGTCACATACAACGTACGCCTCAACACAACCAGCAAACTAATCGCATGTGAAATGTGTGAGCATCATTTTCAAAACGGTCTCTCACAGCTGGGTCTGGAGGAGCGTGCAATGTGCGTGAGTAAACCTGCCCTCCCCCTCCCTCCCTTGGGTGGTGGTGCAGGGGGGGGGGTTGTTTGTCAAAGGGGCTAATGAGTTGAGCCAATATCATCTCGCCGAAGCTGCCTGTTTTTTCATTCCTCTTGTAAATTGTTGTCTGCGGTTCTTCGGGTGCTGAATGAGGCACCAGGCCTGAGCATGCGCGGGGGGGGGGGGGGGGGAGGGTCGGGGGTGGGTATGAACGTGGGTGTGAGTGTGAGTGATAGGATGGAATAAGTGAAGTTTAGGCTGGAGTTCGATTTGTTTCATAATACTTGTAAGGTATTTAGTATTATCGTGAAGGTTTTAAAAGCCCTGATTTGCTATTAATCTAAAAAGCCGTTACTGAAAAGTTCTAAATTTTTTTTTAATTTATTTTTTGTTAGTTTTTTATCTTGTGTCTTATTATGTTGGTTTTATGTCTTGTTAGGTAAATCTGAATTTTTGTCTGTAATTGTTGGTTTTATGTTCTGTCTTTTAATGTTGGCCTTTAAGTATATCTTATAATGTTGTTTTCAGTTATGTCATGAAATACGTGTCGTAAACTCGTGAAATACGATGACTTTGATTTTTTAAATTCTGTTGGTATAAAATATCCCTGTTAGCTTAGTCTTAAATGATGACTTTAAATTTGTCTAAATTTAGTCATTATAATGGCCTTTAATTAAATCAATTTTAGCCTTAAATTTGGTTTGAATTCTTTTGTAAATAGTCTAAAATTATCTTAAAAACCATCATTTTTTTTTATTCTTTTTATTCGTGTTATATTCAGTGTAGTTTTTTTACTCTTGAGTTACGTTCCGGTTAATGTTTTTACTGTTTTGTAATCTCGCACACGACCAGACAAGCAATGGTAGACTATCAGCAGAGAAAATATAAAAACGCTTCTTGCAAAACGCTGGTAATATTTGCCCGTTTACCCTTCCCTAGTTCAAATATTAGCACAACATCGAATATCAAAATAAAGCAAATATGATGGATGGTTTATAACACATCTGTAAAAATATAACGTAAAATCATAGTAAAATGATAATGAGAAAAAAACAAATTATAACTTGCAAACGTCAACAAACTTCACCGTCTGCGTGTGTCGCAAAACAAACAGACGCACACGTAGGCAAACAAACAGTTATAAACGAATAGACAGACGAACAGATAAACAGACAGCTAAAGGGATGTAATCTCTTATGAATCTGCATCAGCTGCTGGGGTTGACTACAGGGGAGAAATGCAGACAGCATCTACCGGATGCTGGTGTGACGTCAGAGAGACCGTACCGGCCGAAAATTGGACAACCGTGAAATGGTTGTTTCTCGGAAGTGACCAAACTGACCTTTGAACTACAAGGTCGTACTGTTGTTCTGAAGTTGGAAAACTCCGTGGCAGTTATTTAAAAAAATACAAAATATATTTGCATGAGTTGTTTCAGAACAGCGCACACATACTATATATGACTCACAACTTATTGCTTGTTAACACCACGTTGACATTTGCGACATGTATACTATACATGTCTATCATGTATACTATACATGTCTATGAGAAGAAAAAAGTAACACGCAGCAAGTTAGTATACATTTTCAGTGGGGAACATTTTTTCATGTTACATTAACTTTTTGCTGCGAGTTTTTTTTTTTTCTAGACATGTATAGTATACATGTCGCAAATGTAAACGGGGTATTTGAGAGAATGTAGGGGATTGGTTCCAAGTTGTATATTAAAAGTGTAACTAGCAGAAAATATGCGGAAAGTCCCTGCTTACAAAATAAATGTTTTCGTATTAGAGCTACATTAACTTTTTGCAAGGTTTTTTTTTTATCCCCTGCACATAGGGCATCAACTTCAAGTTGTAGATTAAAAGTGTACGTAGCAGAAATTATACTGAAAGTCACCGCTTTCAAAGTCCTAGTTCTCGATATAGTTCGAATTTCTTAATTCACACAAGTGAGCGGGCTCAGCTTTAACGGGTACCTAGCATATTGATAAACATTAGAAATAAATGCTAAACAGAATGTTATTTAATCATGGCCAAATAAAAATGACCTGTAGCAAAATACCATACAATGACCAAATGGAAATTACCTGTAGCAAATTACCACTTTATGGTCAAATGAAAATTAATGTAACAAATTACAATATTATGACCAAATTAAAAATAAAATACCTGTAACAAATAACCATATTCTGTCTTGTCTCCTAAGGATCAAATGTTTACTATTATCTCCTAAGACAAATCTTAGACATGCAAACAGTGTCTCTAAGACAACTCACATATGCTACAAGCACATTTTTACACTATGCAGAGGCAAGGGTTTTCCTCAAAACTAGACGTAGTGCAGGTGAAGTAGAGCTTATCTGTTGCTGTATGATTTTTGCTTCCGCATTAAAGTGGATTTTGTGATCAGAGACTATTGTTAACTTACCCTGAATGAAGTCAGGTACTAATTAGAGCTGGGTTGGCTCATGGATGTCCTACGAGCATAAACCCATGAACTTGAATTGAAGACTCACTAGTAAGCACTCGAGTGTAGTAGATGAAGTAGAGTTCATCTGTTGTTTTTTTTTTTTGGGGTTTTTTTTTTTGAGAACTCGGCATATGAAGGGATGGTGGTCAGTTCTATGCACAAACGCCTTTACATTCTCAAATGTAAGTAAAGTAGTCAAGGAGAACTCATGAAACGTCCTACGAACTTGAGCCCGGGATCCGAACCTAAGACGTTCATGTAAGACGTCGTACGCTCTACCTTCCGACCACGCCGTGTTTTAAACATATAAACTAGTACAACAGTTTCCCTCAGATTATGTCACACTTTTTTTTTCTCTAAGTCCATCTGTCACCAGGTGGCGCTGAAACCAATCTAAAAATAGAAGACTGTCAGTAGGAAGTGACACCCTGTCTAATTTATGGTGCCGTTAAAGTCTGTCGGCGGTAATAGCGCGTTTCGCGGGACGGGCTCGGCGCAGGCCGCCAGAGAAAAATGTCACAGGGATCTGCACGCGAAATAAAGCACTCATCAGCTATACACAAACTCGAGCTAACAAGGGAAGGGGGAGGGGGGATACAGTGGCGCGTCATGTTCGTGAGTGGTAACTAGGGGAAGGGGTGCGTGGCTCTTTGCCTTCCCAACCGTTCCAAAAATGTTGATATTTATAACTGTAGTGGATCTTTTGTGTTCCAGAAAAAAAAATGCGTACAGAGTCACCCAAGTGTTCTGAAGATGTTGATATTTGTACAGGCTGTAGATCTTTTGTGTTTTGCTGCAACCGATGCGTACAAAAAGCCTCGCGGGTGCACTGATCCATCAATGTTATTTCTCCCAACCGGCTATAGCTCTGTTGTGTTCGTAAGAACAGACGCGTCCATAGTCCCTCCCACACGACGACTGATCCATGCATGTTGCTTGTTGTAAGGTGTGTAGTTCCTTTGTGTTCTTAACCTTTGGGTTCCTTGCATGGGGTTACAATTTTGTTTATTTCTTGGCTGTAAAAGACATCAAACAGAGATCACGTGATGGGGGGATAACTCGGGGTACGGCCGGGCGTCGAGATAAAAAACAAAGGTGGTGATTGTTCGTTTTAGTAACAGGCATTCCTTATCATAAGGGGGGGGGGGGGTGTCTCGGCCGGTGAGGGGTCTAGATAACAGCCATACAAATGGCTACCCAGATAATTTGCGGTACCCAGAACAAATGGCTACCTAGATAATGTGTGGAACACAGAAAAATGGGTACCTAGATAATTTGCGGTACATAGATAAATGGGTACCCAGATAATCTTCGGTACACATGTAAATGGTTTCCCAGATACACTAAAGACAAATGGCTACCCAGATATTATGTGGTACCCAGATAATTTAAGGTACCCAGATAAATGGGCACCCAGATAATTTTTGATACACAGATAAATAGCTACCCACATACCCTAAAGACAAATGGCTACCCAGATAATCTGCGGCATCCAAACAAATGGGTACCCTAGATACCCTTAAGACAAATGGGTACCCATATAATTACTAATTAATTACTTAAGCAGTTAATTACTATTAATTACTTAAGACAAATGACTACCTAGACAAAGTGCTAGACAAACTAGCTATCCAGATAATTTGTGGTACACAGATAAATGTCTACCCAGATACCCCTAAGACCTATTGCTATGTAGATACTCCTAAGACAAATGGCGACCCTGAAAATTGCTACCCAGATACACTTAAGACTAATGGCTACCCAAATAATGGCTACCCAGATAATGGCTACCCAGATACACTTAAGACAAATGGCTACCCAGATAATTGCTACCCAGATACCCCTAAGACATATGGTTATGTAGATACCCCTAAGACAAATGGCTATCCAGATACCCTTGAGACAAATGGCTACCCAGATAACGGCTACCTAGATAATGCGCAGTACTTGACAAAGCAACAACAACGGCAGAGCAGCAAAATGTTGAATATCATGCAGATATTTCAAACTAAAATTTTATTCAGCTAATATCAGGGTATCTTCATACTTTAAAGAGCCTAATTATAAAACCAAATTTTAAAAGACAGTTTTACAACTTCTTATTCACTTTTATTTTTCATTTTTTTTTTTCCGCGTGAAGAATTGTTTTATCGTTTTATTTCTCACATTCTCCGATGGGAATTTTTATTCTCTCACATTTTAGTCCTTGAATACAGCGCCCTTTTGTTATTCAGATTCCCCCCTTGGTGTCGGGCCAAATTGTTCGCGCCTCGGTCTCTGAGCCATCTATTCAAACGTCTGACTTGTAATTCTGCACCCGAATTTACTAGTGTCTGCGGTTTATGAGCACCCGAGTACTCGACCCCTAGCATGCACGCATCCCTCGCAGGCACGACTGGGCATGCGTGAGTACCTAAGTGGTCAGCCTGTCCAGGGGTTAACCTTTAGTTAAGAGGTTTGTAGTCTTTATCGGTAATTAACTGGTTAAAGATTGGACTATTCAGCTGTAGCAGAACCAGATGGCCATGTTTTTTTTTGTTTCTGTTCAGGGATGACCTTTATCCATTAAAATACAAATCTAAGGGCGGGATGGAGTAAATCTCCTATTGGTAAAAGAAAAAAGTGTATTTGACAGTTTGTTTTTATATTACAGTAATGATAAATTAAACTATTGACTGAAAAAACAAAGAAAAAAAACAAGTCGTATATAAAAGTCTTATGGCTTTGTCCATAGAACTCGTAACATACGGTTGTGATTTGACTGCCACTATTTAACTAAAGTCAACATCTAATAAGAAAACGAATCAAGTCACAGCCAGCAAGCTAAGGTAGCCACCACCAACAGAAGTCAACAATAGTGACTTGGATGGTGTCTCCTTATATGGATTGTATCACTTTATATGGTCGGTGTCACCTTACATTAAGATGTCACCCTATATGAATGACGCCGTCCTGTATAGATGTTGGCACCCTATATGGATGGTGTGGTCTGATGAGGTTCGCCCCTTCCCCCCCCCCCTTCGTCACATTCTATAGAGAAAAAAATAAAATGGATTTTTAATTATCTTTTAATTAATAGTTTCAATGGGATTTCACATGAATTAAACACCATTTGGCATTGTTAACTACACCACTCAACAAATACCATCCCCAAGAAAACCATAATTAACCCCACCTCAATTCAACACCCCTCTACTTATCAACACCTTTTCAAAATTACAACATTACCACATCCTTCCTAACTACAACAACACCGTGTCCTGCCTCTGCACTCTCCAAACTTCAAAAACCTCAACAACAGCAACAACAACAAAAAAAACACCACTTTATATATACCACATAACACTTCCCATACTTAAACATTCTTAAACCCACCCCACTGCAACACCCATTCAATCACACAAACTCTTAACACCCCCACCTACACTTTACCCCTCACCTCACTACGACACCCATACAATCCCACAAACTCTAAACACCCCCACTGTCTACAACACTACAACACCCCACACTTAAGCACTCTTCTATGTACAACACACCACTGTACCAACCAACCCCACTGCGACACCCATACAACCACACACTCTTAACACCACCCTCCACCATCTACAACACTACTACATCTTCACATATTAGCGATGTTTGTCGTCCCGTCTGTCTCGTATTCGCTCACCCCCAACGCACAACCCCCCCACCCACCCACCATATCGATCAACTCTAATGATTCTGAACTTTTCACCCACTGCCAAAATTTTCTAGGCGCCGGCAGTGAGGGACAGACAACTCGCTCTCTCTGACAGATTTCCAAACATAATCTCGCTCAAAGACAGATTTTCTACCAGCACCTCGCTCAAACTTTTCCATCAAGCCACCCCCAAATAAACCTAGACAGACCTCCAAACAGAACTTCGCCCACAGACAGACTTTCTAACCCCACCCCGTTCACAAGCCACCCCCAAATAAACAAAGACAGACCTCCAAACAGATCCCCTCCCAAAGACAGACTTTCTAACCTCACCCCGTTCACAAGCCACCCCCAAATAAACAAAGACAGACTTCCAAACAGAAGCTCACCCAAAGACAGACTTTCTAACAGCATCCCGTTCACACTATTCAACCAAGCAACTCCCTAATAAACCTAGATAAACATATACAAACATACACATAGACAGACAAAGTTAAAACCTGAACATCTGAGATAGATCTAGAAAAGACAGACTATGCCACACAGACGACAGTCTGAGAACAAGCCAGATCTAGATATCCGAGCCAGGTCTAGACAGACTAAGTCCGACACAAACAGAACATAGACAAAGACAGCTTTAGACAAGGCAAGACCAATTCAGTCACAGAAAGATAAAGCTAGATATAGACAGCTTTAGATTGACCATCCAAGATCTAGACAAATAGTCTGAGACAGACCTTAGACACATCTGGATAAACATGTACTAAAAGACCTAGAGAGATCTACACATGTTTAGACATACCAAGACATACCAAGTCAGACCTAGAAAAGACAGACAAGGACATATAGACAGCGATTTAGACACAGACAAAGGTATACCAAGACATACCAAGACAAACCGAGACAGACACAGACAGAACGACTGAAACAGAACGAGACCTAGACAGACAGGGAGAAAGACGAAAAACCAAGACAGATATAGACAGACCTAGACAGCCCTAGAAACAGACCTAGACAGACAGAAAGAGGAAAAACCAAGACAGACCTAGACATAAATAGACAGACCTAGACACAGACCTAGACAGACAGAAAGACGAAAACCAAGACAGACCAAGACATAAATAGGCAGACTTAGACAGCCCTAGACACTTTTCTAGACAGACATAAAAACGAAAAACGAAGACAGACATAGAAAGACATAAACAGCCCTAGACATAGACCTAGACAGACAGAAAGACGAAAACCAAGACAGACCTAGACAGCCCTAGACACAGACCTAGACAGAAAGACGAAAAACAAGACAGACCTAGTCATACATAGACAGACCTAGACAGCCCTAGACACAGCCTCTACTGGGTGGTACCTGTGTTTACCCACAGTCTGTCTCCCTAGGGTTTCAACCCAGCTCCAACACGTCACACAAGAATCTCACCAATGTAATCGTCAGTAGATTCATCTCTCTATCCAACCAGGGGAAGACAAGCGGGGTCGACAGAAATTCATTTGGCGAAAAAAAAATGAACTCCGAACGTTATACTTACTGCTTCCCCCCCCCCCCCCCCCCCAAAACGAAGCAAAAATACCTCCATAATTTCCGATTATATTATTTTTTTAACGAAATTGGATAATTTTTTTTTTCACCTTGCTTTATAAAAGCAAATAAAAATGGCGTTAATTTTACTTTCGAGTTCCTCGTCACATGACCGGAAGCTCATTGCCTCCGTATTCAACACATCAGTTGAATCTTCGCGGCAATGTATCATCTACTGGCGTTTTTCGGTACTCAATATTCAATTTTTCGCTAGACCTTGACCTTGGTTCTTCTGCACTACTTTCTAAAAATTTCAATGGTAAAATATATAGAACGAGCCGACCCGCGGCGTATCATACGTACGCCGCCATTTAGTTGTTTTATTTTCTACTTTTCAGTAATTCATAATTTGTGAATTCGACTACCAACGCTACCACTGAAAATATTTCTTTAAAACACTATCAGTAGCTCGTTAAGTACGATAACCCCCCCTTCTTTCCCCAACCCCAGTCCCAGCCCCCCCCCCCACCCCCCGTGAAAGTAAACTCCTCTTAGTTTAAAATCGTTTCAAACTAAAGTATCTGCCCCTAATAGCCGTCACTATACCCGGCTCTACGATTGTAAACATTATAGCGTGAACCACAGCTCAACAGACCATGTAAGGATGGGGGTGGTAGGGAGCGCGCTTACAGCTTGGTGTTTTCTATCGTCTACCAGAAGAGAATTATATATATATATATATATATATATATATATATATATATATATATATATATATATATATATATATATATATATATATATATATATATATGTATGTATAGATATATATATATATATATATATATATATATATATATATATATATATATATATATATATATGTATATATATATATATATATATATATATATAGATTGTTATTTAAAAAATATAGTATAAGAAAACAAAAAACATTTAAAAAAGGAAACAATTTACTATGAGTGTACTTTACTACGGGTGTAATTAACACCATAGGGCTGGTAAGTAGGTCACCAACCAGCTCTACGGCTCAATAAAACCTGCATGAGCCATAGAACTGGTTGGTGACCTACTTACCAGCCCTATTGCCTGAAATAAGAAGAAATAGGCCTATTTCCCATTACAAAAAGTGTACGGGTGTAATACATCTAGATCTAGTTGCCGAGGAAAGGGTACCAAATATGTTGCCGGTGAATGGGTTAAAATGGTTTAACATAACATTTTAAACGTTGTTATTTTTAAGTATATTTTAAATCCAATGCAGGAGAATATGGCCATCCTGTTTACAATTTTTACTTTTATAAAAAAAAAATAAAAAAAAAAAAAAAAAAAAAAAAATATGCTGCTCCCAATTAAAAAAGTGTTTCTCCACTTTTTAGGTTAATCCCGGTTTAAACTCTGGACAACTCCGGACAAAGTTTACTTTTGGTTTGGTTCCAGCCAATCTCTGGAGGTACTCGTCTTTTGAAGGGCTCGACAAACCCTCGACCCAGGGCTCCCCTCTGACGTTGAGTGAATCCTCTCGACGGGTGCTTGAGAGACGACCCCCCGCTAGTACAACGCTACGACGTCGCTAAGTGGGGCCGACTGCGATTCACAGCTGTGGCATCTTTTGTGGTCTGTGCGTGCGTGTGTTTGTGTGTGTGTGGTGCGAGTGTATGTGTGTGTGTGTGTGTTTGTGTTTGTCTGTGTGGTGCGTGCGTGTGTGTGTTTGTGTGTGTGGTGCGTGCGTGCTTGAGTGTAAGTGTGTGTCTGTGTTTTTGTGTGCGTGCGAGTGTTTTTCATCAGTGTTGCATGTTTTAATTGGCGAATTGCTAATATAATTAGACACATATCTACATAGACTTAGATACCGCAACTCAGTCAAAGACATACGTATACCAACACAGACCTAGGTATACCAACTCAAAGGCATCTTGATATATACGAAGAGACAACCACTACAGATCTATCAAACGAATCGTTAATAAAAGTAGACATATCTACATAGACGTAAATACCGCAACTCAAAGACATACATATATACCTACACTGATATAGGTCTACCACCTCAAAGACTGGGGCATCTAGATATATACAAACCTAAACAGACAACTACTATAGATCTATCTGGCGAATTGATATCAAAATTATACATATGTGTCTATTGACTTAGATACCACAACTCAGTCCAAGACAAAGACTTAGGTCTACCAACTCAAAAACACATGCACATCTATACAAGCCTACACAGACCATCACGAAAGATCTAGTGAGCTATACAGCCATAAACAGGCAGACCTAGACAAGGATTGACAGAATTCCTTGACAGACCTAAACGATTTAGTGCGAATGGACCTTTCTAATAATAATTTCCGGTTTTGGCCTAGACTACCACTAGGAAATTTCTCGGAATCCATAGTTGTGTAAAGTATTGGAGTTTTTATGGGTTTCAAGTTTAGAGTGTGATTTTAAGATAAGGCTTTAAAATCATGTAAGAAACCATACCGTGTCTCTAATTGAGCTTCAAAAATATAAGTTTTGGGTTTAGATTGAATTTTAAGTTTAGAGCCGTGATATAAATGAAACTTTACAACTACTTCACGTATCAAAGGTTGTTTTCGATGAGTTTTCAAATGGGTCTTTATCAGCAATTTTTCTCCTGGGGGAGGAGGGGGACACTAGAAAATTCCGGGGTGGGGGGGGGGGGGGTGTAGACAATATTTTAAGTATTTATTTTCTACATAAATATAATATTTTTACTATTTCAAGCAGGAGTGGAGAAACGTGCTGTGAGGAGGACAATGCTCCCCCCCCCCCACATCCCCTCCAACCAACGTTCACACTTAAGAGAAAAATCTGACTTACACTTTGTTTGGAGCGGTGTCCTTAAAGTCTGATGCTAGGAAACTATATGCACATTACAAAATAACTGCGCGGCAGGTTCAAAAGTAGAGCGCGGCCGCGCAGCTTAGAGGAAACATAGTTCCTCACCCCGGAGTGATAACCTGAAAGAAACAGTGGATATCACTGACCGCTTGGATATCCATGATGAAAACGCACTAAAAAAAATTCTTAAAAATGAAATACTCCCCACCCCACCCCCACCCCCTCGTAAGCTGACCAAACAAAGACGTAACTCCACCAAGAATTGTTGCGTGTCTGTGGGCTTCAATCCTAGCTGAGCGAGGGTACGGCTAATCGACTATGACGTGTCCCGAGTTTTAAGAATGGACAGGGTTTCGTGTGCGGTCGCATCCACGGCGACTTAAAACCCAGGGACGATAATCCTAGCGCAAACGATTAGCCTCCAAGCAAGCCTAGCGCCGCTATTTAAAAGAAAAAAAAAAACGGTAAAGGAAAAAAAAATATCGAATTCCAGAACTATTTGTCTGACCGGAAGTCCAGTTCGCCATTAGAAGACAATGAATGACCACTAACTTCCGGGAAATATTGACTCGTGATGTTGAGCGTGTGTTTGACCAGCGCGCGTAACTCGGGGGGGGGGGGGGGGTTTGATTGTCGTCTCTACCTGCCGTTCGCGCGGCGATTTTTAACCCTCAGCCACAAACAGAACAAACAATGGAGGTGTACGAAAGGGGGAAGGGGCGGGGTTGGGGGGGGGGTGGATATAGGGAGGGGGGGGGGGGGTCTTCGAGACAAAGAATACCTTAACATGGGAGGTGGAGGGATGGAGAATTTAAAAAAAAAGGGAAGCTTGGAATGAAGAAACACCACGAGGACTTGAACTCGATCGTGATTTATCGTAGCCTTGACCTTTTTCTCACCCCCCCCCCCCCCACTCCTCCACCGGTCTCAATGATTTTAAGATTTAAACAACTTGCTAATGCAAGATTGTGTTTGCTCCTCACACTGCCCGCCCCTAACACAACCCCCCCCCCCCCTCATAAAAGTTACGACTTGGAGTTTTCACGATTTTTAAGGTTGGGGGGAAAAAAAAACCGTGTGTCGCTTTTTCATAACATTTCATATTCGCCACGGAACAACTGGCAAGAAATGTGGACGACGCCAGCGATTCGCTAACAAGAAGTAAACATTTTCATAGCGGAGAAAGTCTGGCCACGGCATTAAGGAGGCAGCAAAAGTTGATTGGGAATTCCCGTTCTTGAGTTAGGGGGGGTGGGGGAGAAAAGGGTGTAGTATCAAGTGGGTTGAGCTAGATTATACATTAGGGTACGGGGGTGTGGCGGGAGGGAGGGGGGTGTAAGGATTTATGTGAGAGTGAAGTGCTTATGTTAATGGTGGGAGGGGGTGGAGGGGGTAGGTAATGTCTTTCTTTAAGAAGGTTTATGTTGTGGAGGGGGATATGGGGGGGTGACACAAAAGGAAGGATTAGAACAGCTGTAGATGAGAGAGGTCGGCGTTAGCTGGCAGAGATTTTCTGTAACAGGAGATCATCTTTGCTAATCTGTTTCCTCTTGACTCTAGCCCCCCCCCCCTCCCTACCCATACTCTACCTCCCCCTTTCCCTACACACATGCATAGCAATATTAATAGAAAGTGATATTTCAACGCCAAGGGTAGACAAAGGTACAGAAAATAGTCCAAGTAAAGACAAGCAGTCAGACACCAACGGGTTTCGAACCTACCATTCCACACGGCACCTATCGCCTTCGCCTTCGATGCATATTTTCTGTACCTTTGTCTACCCTTGGCGTTGAAATATCACTTTCTGTTAATATTGCTATTTCAGTTACAACGCCTGCTTCCACCCCCCTACACACATGCATGCATGATCAGGTGGAGTCTGTAATAGGTTTAGACGTACCGCGCCATATGGAAACAAAACTCCAACGCCAGTCTAAAATCTAATTAAGTTCTAACCCTAACTCAGCCCTTGAATGCTAACCCGAAAGTCTCAAGGTCGGGTCACGAACTTGAGTATGTGGAGGATGCCCCTGAGTCCACCCAGCTAAAATAGGTACCTGACACGTTAGATAAAGTAAAAGGCCACTGACCACACCATCTCTTCTAATGCCGTGGTCAAGAAACAGATGAGCTCTACTTTATCTACCCTATGGATAGTTACGTCTGAAAAGGGAACGTCACTTTTTTTTAACTAACCCTTACTCTAAGTATAACCATATAGACCTACTAAAACCTAGTAAAACAAAAACCAGTTGCAAATAGCACTCTATGTTGGGTCTAGGACATTACCCTCTCGGGGTCTAGGACATCGCTAGGTTTAAGTAAGTTCAAGTAGGTCTGACTATATGGTTATATTTAAGTAAGGGTTAGGGGGTCGGCGTGGTCGAGTCGGTAAAGCTCATGGTTGCTAAACCGAAAAGTCTCGAGTTCGAACCCTCTGGCAGATGAGGCTCGTTAGCTGGGGACAGCCACTCTTCTAGGAGAGACAACTCCAAAAATAAAACAACTGCTGCCTTGTATTTTGTTCTTGGTTGGACAAAGGCTATGGAAGCAAATCCAAAAAGAAAAGCAGGCTGAAATCGGAGTCAATGGCCTCAATGGCGCATAAACAGTTGACACGTAACGCTTAATTGTGTTGGAGGCGTGGTCGAGTCGGCAAAAAGCTCATGGTTGATAAATTCGAACAAAGTCTCGAGTTCAAACCCACTGGCAGATAAATCTCGATCCCCTTCAACACTAATAATTAAGAACGAAGAAGAAGAAGAAGAAGAAGTAAGGGTTAGTAACTAACCATTGTAAGGTCATAAAAGATTACTACTCGCAATTAGTGTTTAGTTAATAACTTTTGTTTTCTTGTCGAAGGAAGGTTTAAATTAGTTATTCCATCTGTGAAATCCATGGAGTCGTCCATAATAACACACACACCGGGGTGAGGAGAGGTGTGGGTTGGAGTTTTGTGATGCGGAGTGGTGACACCTTCTAGTGGTGACACCATCTAAGGGGTGACACCATATTAAGGGTGAGACCAAAGACAAAATATGTCTGAGTGATCCCAAATCTCTCTCTCTCTCTCTCTCTCTCTCTCTCTCTCTCTCTCTCTCTATCTATATATATATATATATATATATATATATATATATATATATATATATTATATATATATATATATATTTGAGTGTACAACATATATAGGGAGTAAGAGAGTGTAAGGTAGGGAGTGACACCATGAGTGAACCAAACAAGTGTCACCATCACGTGACTTACTGACGTCATCAAGTAAACATCCAAGTTCTCCTAATCCTATAAAATCTTATGAGCCACTTTCTCATTAAAAACACACACTCTACAAACGCTGTTAATACATTCTTATTAATTGATAAAGCGTCATATCAAAACAAAGAATTCGAGAAATGTCCTCTCATTATTTGAGATAAATTAACACGGCGCTGTCGTTTCACGCATGGGTGCTTATGTTTGTTTTTATCCCCCATTCGGCAATTAACGAACTGAATTTATGCCTAGGGACATACAACGACAAAAAATGTTATCTTCTCTATCTCATAGCATAGACAACGAGGTTAGCTATGTGGGTGAATGTATTCGTGCGTTATTTAAGATAGCAGTCTCCGATGAAAAAAATAATTTCGGTTGTTTTTCTGGTTAGATGAATGGTGGCTGAGAACAGAGATAGATGATGTAAACGATGAATTGAGTGATGACAAGCCGAATGAAATAACTAGTTCTGAAGTAAATAATTCAATGATAAATAATCGGTGCCATCTTCTCTAGTAAAGTAGGAGCCATTTTAAAGCTTATCAAGTTTGTTCCTTCTATCTGTATACGTTAACTTTCTTTTTTTAAGATGCTGCCCTTCGAACATAATATATGTTACTCTTCTTCCTTTTCATTTAGCACTTCTTGCTATACATTTTGTTCTTCTTCCTTTTTCGAATAGCTGTCTTGAAGTTACGTCACAAGATGGTAGCGGGGGTGGGGTATCAGTACCGTGTGAACTCATCCAAATTGGTTTCACCAAAATAAAAAGAAAAAGAAATTTAATGAGAAAATCTCCTGGGTCTAGCTAATATAAAGATTAATTCAAGATACACAATTATACTAAGTGTTTCACCCTCTAGATTTAAAATAGTTTTTTTTTTGGGGGGGGGGGTGAGGGGGGGGATGACACCCTGAGTTATCGTACCAAATACCTTCTGATCCGGTGGTCATTTTATCTCATTAAATTAAACAAATTTTATCTCTTGTAAAACACCGCCATAGCCCTTCAGGTCTTCGCAGGGCCTACACCTGACCCAGCACGTTTCCCCTCCCTAACCTTTTTCTCTTATCCAAGGTGTGATGCCCATTAGCAAGAGATCTGTTGTTACCTAATTTATCGTTCAGGTCCACAGACCAGTTCAGAGAAACTGTGCACGGGAAGATACAACGCGAGAAGGTCTGTTGGTGCTAGATGGAATTCCCTCCTCCGTCTTCAAGACACTTTGCTCAATGTTGTCATGTTTCATCCTTGATTCAAATCTAAAAAACTGGATTATTTTATAGCCTATTTTATAGTCCACTCGTTAACTGGGTGCCCTGTGGTCTCCGATTCTTGCCGGGGTTCCCTAATTAGAACTTACTAGCTGGGGTCTGTCCTATTATAAGCTTTGCTTTGGTTCCTTACGTGCTGGACCCCTCTTGCTTGGATCCCTTCATTAGAACTCCTTTGTTGGGGATCCCTTCCATTGTAAGGCTTCCTTACTTGCTGGACCCCTCTTGCTGGACCCCTCTTGCTGGACCCCTCTTGCTTGATCCGTCTTGCTGGACCCCTCTTGTTGGACCCCTCTTGCTGGACCCCTCTAGCTGGACCCGTCTTGATAAACCCCTCTTGCTGGACCCCTCTTGCTGGACCCCTCTTGCTAGACCCCTCTTGCTGGACCCCTCTTGCTGGACCCCTCTATCTGGACCCCTCTTGCTGGACCCCTCTTGCTGGACCCCTCTTGCTGGACCCCTCTAGCTGGACCCCTCTAGCTGGACCCCTCTAGCTGGACCCCTCTTGCTGGACCCCTCTTGCTGGACCCCTCTAGCTGGACCCCTCTAGCTGGACCCCTCTAGCTGGACCCCTCTTGCTGGACCCCTCTAGCTGGACCCCTCTTGCTGGACCCCTCTTGCTAGACCCCTCTTGCTGGACCCCTCTTGCTGGACCCCTCTATCTGGACCCCTCTTGCTGGACCCCTCTTGCTGGACCCCTCTTGCTGGACCCCTCTAGCTGGACCCCTCTAGCTGGACCCCTCTAGCTGGACCCCTCTTGCTGGACCCCTCTAGCCGGACCCCTCTTGCTGGACCCCTCTTGCTGGACCCCTCTTGCTAGACCCCTCTTGCTGGACCCCTCTTGCTGGACCCCTCTAGCTGGACCCCTCTAGCTGGACCCCTCTAGCTGGACCCCTCTTGCTGGACCCCTCTTGCTGGACCCCTCTTGCTAGATTCGTCTTGCTGGACCCCTCTTGCTGGACCCCTCTTGCTGGACTCCTCTTGCTGGACCCCTCTTGCTAGATTCGTCTTGCTGGACCCCTCTTGCTGGACCCCTCTTGCTGGACCCCTCTTGCTGGACCCCTCTTGCTGGACCCCTCTAGCTGGACCCGTCTTGCTGGACCCCTCTTGCTGGACCCCTCTTGCTGGACCCCTCTAGCTGGACCCCTCTAGCTGGACCCCTCTAGCTGGACCCGTCTTGCTGGACCCCTCTTGCTGGACCCCTCTTGCTGGACCCCTCTTGCTAGATTCGTCTTGCTGGACCCCTCTTGCTGGACCCCTCTTGCTAGACCCCTCTTGCTGGACCCCTCTAGCTGGACCCCTCTTGCTGGACCCCTCTTGCTGGACCCCTCTTGCTAGATTCGTCTTGCTGGACCCCTCTTGCTGGACCCCTCTTGCTAGATTCGTCTTGCTGGACCCCTCTTGCTGGACCCCTCTTGCTGGACCCCTCTTGCTGGACCCCTCTTGCTAGATTCGTCTTACTGGACCCCTCTTGCTGGACCCCTCTTGCTGGACCCCTCTAGCTGGAGCTCCTCATTGGAACTCCCTGGTTGGTGTCTTTCCTATTTTAAGGCTTCCTTCTTTGCCCTGGTTCCTTACTTGCTGGACCTCTTTTGGTGGGGTCCCCTCATTAGAATTCATTTGCTGGGGTCTCTCCTATTGTAAGGCTTCTTTCCTTGCTTTGGTTCCCTTTGTGCTGGACCCCTCTTTCTGGGATCCCTTCATTAGAACTCCTTTGGTGGGGTCTCTTCCATTGTAAGGCTTCCTTACTTGATCTGGTTCCTTACTTGCTAGACCCCTTTAGGTGGGGTCCCCTCATTAGAACTCAGTTCCTGGGGTTTCTATCCTTTTAATTTAACCCCCTGCTCTGGTTCTTTATTTGTTGGACCCCTCTCGCGGGGATCCTTGGGAACTGTCTTATTAGTCTGTCGTCATAACCCAAGTCCTAAAGGGACCTCATTATTTTTAATTAAACTTTAAATTTCTATCTTTAACAACTAACCCCACTAAAGCTTTACCTTAACACCAAACGACTAATAATTTTGTTTAATTATGAACATTGCCTACCTGGTACCCTCAAGGAGAATAGACCCGGATAGTTGTTCTTTAAACAGTCAAATTAATTTTGTTCCAGATTTACTTAAGCACACACAAAACGTATTAAAACAAAACTATAGAAAAGGTACATGCAAGAAAACAAGCAGTCACATGAGTTATACAATTATTTTTAGGGGGGGGGGGGGATGGGGGTGCACTAAGGAATTTGGATCCTAGTCTAGTCTGGCCTTTACCTTCCATCGCTCACGTGAGTTTACTTATTTGCTAAACAACATCCGGGTCCCTCTTGCAAAATATGGAGTTTACCATTTACAATAAAATCAAACATGGGTTGTAGTTGTTGTTTTTTTTTTAAATAGGCGTGTTAGGTTTTTCTATTTTATTATTCAGGTTTAGTTTTAGCGGCTAGGTTTAGGTTTAGGATTTGCATATGACTTGGGTAATGTTTTGGGTTAGCATTCATAGTGGCCAGTTTAGAGTATTTGGTGTGACCATTCTTGGATAATGGACCCTTCTGACAATAGTTGCGTTAACATTTTAGTAGTATGATGGTAAGAGGTTTAATGTTCCGGTCAGAAATTACGGCTAGTGCACTGGTAGATTTTAGGTTAGCGTTTGGGATAGGGATGGGGTTAGCTGAGATAATAGCTAATTATAATTATATTAGTATTTAATTTAACACCAGCAACCTAACACCCCCGTTTTCAGAAGAATCCATTATTATGGCTATATCTAATATGAGAATTTAAAATTTCATTCAATTTTAACCCAATGTCGCTGCATAACAAAAATGTAAACAAACAAAACAAGATGGCGTCAAGTGCTTCTAAGGTAACCACAACAACATTACATTTTCAACAATTGCACACAGTCAACAATTTATTCCGGATGTCGCCATTACTCTTAACAGTCCGGAGAGCTACATTTTAGTAAACAGATTATATCTATTTGACGTCTGGTCTGCATATCCGTCTAGATCAAAGAGTTGCATCGTCGGGTCAACATCCGGTATGTCTTTTGGGCGGGGATGTACGTCACGGGTCACCGAATCAAGGTAGGGGGTTAGATCTTTGGAAGAATGAAACACGGATGTTGCGACAGAGTACCTGTATATAAGGGAGACAATTGGCGCTTAATTTATTATATTTTCAAAATATACCAGCATACAACAGGTAAGGCTTTAGCTTTTGTGGTTATTCAAAATGTTGTCATTTTGGGGTTTTAGTGCTAAACGTGTCTCACAGTAGACACTTCTGGATATAAATATAATAAGGATTGTTAGCACCTTTGTGATGCCAGAATTTCTGTTAGTTAGGTTGTTCAAGTTTAGGTATTGGAAGAAATTGGGTTAGGGTGTAGGTTAGGCATAAAGCTTTGAAATTAGCAAGTTATATTTCATTTACTCCCAGTAGCATAACACCACTTTTAAAAAATCGATTATTGTCGTTATTTATTTATGATTTGCACCATCTTTGGTACTCTATGAAGTTTTTAAAAATCATATATATATATATATATATATATATATATATATTATATATATATATATATATATATATATATATATATATATATATATATATATATATATATATATATATATATATATATATATATATATATATATATATATATATATATATACAACTCTTTTAAGTAAAAGCTAAACCAGACAGGAAATCGTGTATAATTACAAAAGACTCCGACTTTTGTAAAGCAGATAAAGCAACACTAATCGATTAGTAAACAGACCCATTTAAAAAAAAAAAAACCCGAGACCGCCGTAGTTTTTCTCTCGCCTACAATCGTCTGCTCATTCCCCTGCTCGTTTTACCAGACGACGGAGCCGACCGCAGGGGCGTGTCGACCAGCCGGGCGTGTAGTCGAACTGACGACAATTTAGGTCGGGGTTAATGAGTGCCGCCCCTTGCACGCAGTCTTGTGTGTCCTGTCTTTCTTTCGTTTTAAACCTCTTTCTTATCTGTATTTTTGTTGCGTTTTCTTTAAGGTTTGACGTGGTATCTAGGAGAGAGTGAGAAAATTGGAAGTAAAAATGTGGGTCGAATACAATATGTTTTAGTCGTTGTTATTTATTTGGCTAGTAGTTTCGAGAGGAAAGTGGCGTCACTATCAGAGGCGTAGCGACCCCTCCCGGCGCCCGGGGCGAACTTTCAGTTTGGCGCCCCCCATATATATATATATATATATATATATATATATATATATATATATATATATATATATATATATATATATATATATATATATATATATATATATATTTGTGTATGTGTGTGACAGTCAGGAAAAAAAATTAATAATTACGCTGTATGATTGTCGTTCCCTAAAACTTTACTCAACGCCAATTAAATTCCCCTTAAGATGCATAATCCTTTAAAAATGATGATTAGTAATGTCAACAACAAAAAATTGTAGCAGGTGCTAATTCGTTTAGGACAATCTTTTTATGCTTTATTTTTGGAACAGTCTCTGTTATGATATATCACATACTTGGATTATAAGTTTGTTAGATCAAGGTCATACAATTGACATACAATAGCAAATTATTTTTCACACTGGAATACGATATGGGTATTTCGTTGACAGGTTGATTGTATAAAGAAACAAGCTAAAGGAAACAAACTGGAATCCAACGGACGCAAGAGCTCGAAGTCTTGGATTTATCAGATGTGCGCTGCCTTCTCGCACACAGTCAACAACAAATTCAGAACTAATTGTACTAGTTGAAGAAGCCGTAATAACCAGTTTAGTGATAATAGCTGATGTCCATGACGTTCAGATTAGAATCAGCAGCGATAAAATGCGTATTAACATTCTAAGTCGATGTGGAATTCAAATGCATTGTCAACAAAATTCAATCAGGATCTATAGCTAAATATGATGTATCTTTTACTGTATGGCTCGGAGCTAGGTTAAAGACAGTGGAGTGTGAAATGGCGGTGGTTAGGACACAATATGAGAAAGACGAAAAATAACATCACTATGCAGGTGCTTGTGTGAAGTCCATGGGGAAAGAGGAAGAGAATGAGACCAAATATTAATAAGTCCTGAAGGAAATCGTTTTAAATAGAGAATGGGGAGGCTAGATTATTAGGGTTCGATCTTTATAAAAATCAAGTGAGTTGATGAAGTGTTGCCTACGCCTATGTTCCTTAGGAAACCGAAACAAAAAAAAGAAGAAAATCAAAAGAGCCAAGAACAGTGGGTTCCATCGAACCCGAGAGGTTCGGTAATTCAGTCTCAGGGCTTCAGCGGAGGTCAAGACACACAGTCGACTCATATGATTCACGATCGGATTATGTCAGTGTGGACGATACAACTATTAAGAAGGGTTCGATGGTTGCGCATATAAAACTGGTGGGTTTCGGTACCTCCAAAAAGTTAGGAACCAGTGCTATTTTACGTATCGGATAAAGATACAATAATCCGTGATATTTATTTCTCTTAATGAAGTGATCCCGTAATGTAATGCAATTAAGTAAAAGTATCTGATCTCTAACGATGAAGTTGAGAGAATCGTAAGAATCGTACAAATAACTTGTCGCGTTATCACTTAGCAAAACTGGCTAGTGAAATCGTACATTAAGTGTTAATACAATTGATTTCTTTTCTAAGTGTTAAAAGAGTTTTCTAGTCACCGATCCAGCACAAATGCGGTTTTTGTTTGTGAAAAAGCGCCCCCCCCCCCCACCACCATCTTGAAAATGTTAGAGCGGATTTTAAACGTCACTAACTCTTTTTTTCATGTTACACAAAATACGCTTTAGTAGAAAGGGTTTCTTTTCTGAGTGATATCGGTTATTTATTCCTTAATCCGATGTGAATTTTTTTCCGAAAAAGCGCCCCCCCCCCCCCCCCCCCAATCTAGGAAAGCTGGAAAGCGGTTTTTCCGATCACTGTTTCTTAAGGATATACGTTTACAGTTACACGATCAAGGTAGAAAACAGTAAAATCAGTATGCAAAGCCTCTCAGCCGTTAATTTTTTTTACTTTGACTGTTTATAATTCAAAACTGCAGCTTAAAATGAGCTTTTAAAATTATTTTCTACCCCTTTTGGCGCCCCCCTAGGGTCGGCGCCCGGGGCGGCCGCCCTCCCCGCCCTCCCCTAGCTACGCCTCTGGTCACTATGGGAACGTATACGTTTTACTCTATGTGATTATTCCGCTAGTGGTTTAGAAAGTAGAGTAGCGTCACTATGTGATGTAGCCCGGGGAGATAACCTCTCCCCCCCCCCCCATTTACGATGTATAAACACTATAGGTTTAGTGTGGCCAGCCCTCCCCCCTCCCCTTCCCGGACCACCCCTCACTCCTCCTTGGATGGTTTGCTTAATTGAAATCATATATTATTTAAAGGCTATGTGTGTATCTTGTGAGTTTCATGTGTGTTTTGTGTGTTCTAGGTGATTTGTGTGTGTTTTTGTGTTTTGTGTGTGTTCAGATTGTATTCGCTGCGTGTTTTCTCAGTGTTTTGCTTTTGCCTTATGTGTGTATGTTTATTCGGTTTACATAAAAGTTTAGAGTCGTGTGTGTAAACTACACACTGGCTTCAATAGTAGACCTACACATCAACTGTATTTAGTTTCTGGTAAATTAGTCTCGGGATTAAGTACAGTCGGATGTAGATGGGAGGGCACTCCTGTCAAACATCTCAATAATCCAGTCTAAATCCGAAGATTGCGGGCCGTGCTACTGGGGTTATAACCAAGCATTGACCTTACATTTTAAAGTATTTTTTTATGTTTGAACATACACTGATAGAAGATAGACGTATACACTAATGTCGATATATGTATATATAAATATATATATATATATATATATATATATATATATATATATATATATATATATATATATATATATATATATATATATATATACTCGGCATCTGAAGGTGTAGTGTGTTAAGCTATGTAAACAGCCACCATTACATCCACGACTAAAGACAGGTACTCGTTAAAACTGGGTAGATTATGTGTTTGTAGAATAAGCTTTGACAATGGAACATTCAACGTAGTTATTTCTCGTCAGTAAGATCTAAAGTCAGTAACTGAAAATTAAAGATTTCATGTCAGTAAGATCTAAAGTCAGTAACTGAAAATTAAAGATTTCATGTCAGTAAGATCTAAAGTCAGTAACTGAAAATTAAAGATTTCATGTCAGTAAGATCTAAAGTTAGTAGCTGAAAATTAAAGATTTCATCTCAGTAAGATCTAAAGTCAGTAACTGAAAATTAAAGATTTTATGTCAGTAAGATCTAAAGTCAGTAACTGAAAATGAAAGATTTCATCTCAGTAAGATCTAAAGTCAGTAACTGAAATTAAAGATTTCATGTCAGTATGATCTAATGTCAGTAACTGAAAATTAAAGATTTCATGTCTGTAAGATCTAAAATCAGTAACTGAAAATTAAAGATTTCATGTCAGTAAGATGTAAAGTCAGAAACTGAAAATTAACGATTTCATGTCAGTAAGATCTAAAATCAGTAACTAAAAATTAAAGACTTCTTTAGCCAGAGGTAAATATAGATTTAATAAAATACAAACGCTTTCTTTCTATGATTCAATTGAAGGATAAAGACATTGTCTTAAAATGTTTGTCTGATGTTTAGAACGCTTCAATGATCACAGGTAGGAGTAGACCTTGTGGATTGTATGAACGTATGTTTCAGGCTATAAAGCGTCAAACATCAATTGGAGATTTATATTCAAGTAATCGTCGGTACAGCTTTGTCGATATCTTAAACAATAGCTTCAATGGGATTCAACAAAAGGTTCGGAATATAAACGGTATACAAAATGTTTGGATATAAACCGTACACAAAAGGTTTTGAAAATAAACGATACACAAAAGGTTCTAAATATAAACGGTACGGCTTTATTAAAACGGTACGGCTTTATTAAAACGGTACGGCTTTATAAAAACGGTACGGCTTTATAAAAACGGTACGGCTTTATAAAAGCGGTACGGCTTTATAAAAGCGGTACGGCTTTATAAAAAAACAGTACGGCTTTATAAAACACGGTACAGCAGTAAAAGTAAATTATACGGCGGGATAAAATGAAAGGTTCTGTTTCGTTTCTAAAGAAATAAATAAACGGTACAGTTTTCAATAGGTACAGCTATGTGTAGGCTGTACCTAAACCTGTACAGCTTACACAACCAGCACAGTCTTCTATTCAACACTGGGGTATCAGGTACGCACTCAATAAGCCAAACAAAAAATCTGTTAAAATTCTCTCTACTTTTGACACAAGCATCGGATCCTCGCTACTCGCTGTATAAAAAAAAAATAGTTTCAGGTTTTTACTTTATTGCTTACTAGTATCCGTGCCGTTTTTCTATACGGGTCTGATGATCTCTTGTCTAGTTCTCCCAAGTGTCATATAAAAAATAAATCTAAAAAAATTGAAACAACAACAGTAAGCCTGTAATCTTAGCAAAGCTCGGGTAGCCTCATTGAAACGATATAATGTCTTATAATGGGAAGTGCAGCAGAGACCAACAGCACAATGAATACGTTTTTTTATATATAGATATGTTTTAATATATTCATTTCTTAAGAAACGTGTTGTTTTTAATAGGACGTCATCAAATCCATGTGGTTTGTTGTTTATGTTTCTATGTCTATTCCAAGCTCAAACTTTACCAACTCTACTTTGGGTTTTTTCAGGTACACATTTGTTAATTGTATGTTTCAATTATCATTGAGTAAATGTATATCTTTTAACCTATAAAAACCATGCCTGAAAAAAAAATGAGATATACTCTTTTTGGTAAATAAGGCAGGTGAAGTAGAGTCCACCAGTTTTCGTGTGATCGGCCAATAAAGGTATATTGTGTTAAGATCAACGCCCAACCATTTTTAATTTACCGAACGTTAGCCAGGTACCCATAAGAGCTGAGTGACCTCAGTGACGTCACACGGTGCCGAAGAAAGTGTTTAGTATAAATCCTGTTAAAATCTATTGACGATGCTGAAACTACATCGACGGTCGACCCAGACCTTGAACATATTTTAAGAACCACTGTGTTAATCACCGTTTGGTCAACGTGGGCAGAAAAACCCACCTCCCACACACACACATTAACTACCCACTAACATCCCCCCTCCCCCTTCATACAAGGACAAAGAATTCTTAGATACGTGGATTATGTCATTAAAATATACTATAAAACATGAAATGTATCGATATCTTTGATGATTCTCTCAAATCTTTCTGACAAATCTAAGACATCTGGCTACACTATGTGGGTAGGGACATACACCACACAGACGTGTACACGTAGTCTGTTTCAAAACGAGGCTAGCTTAAATACATAGGCGTAGCTCTTCTATGTTTAAAATAACAAATTTAAAAAAAAAAACATATAGCCAAAAACTTTTAAATGCTCTGACAATAAATAAACCGGGAGGGATCTGCCCTAAATTTTCTCCTATATTCTTATATAAAACAGCAGGGGATGGCAACTCGGGATATAGACAAGATTTTTTATCCGTTTAAATACTTAAACTTTTTAAAATAAAATAAAATCTCGTAGAAAAAAAGAATTGCACACCAAGTGAACGCCAACGTTAAATTTATACAAATTCAAGTCCCCCTATAGCTCTAATTCTAATTTCTAAACCAAACCCTAAAATTAATTTTACATTACTAATAACAATCTAACACCCCTATTTTTCGACGCGTCGATTATTGGACACTAGTAGTATCACCGCAGTACTTTTCTGAATAGATATTCTGCAATGTAATCGAAATAAACTAAATGTAAAGTCATTATATTATAGATCACAATATTTTTTTTTCTTTGTCTTTTGTGTTTTTTGCCCCTTCATAATCTCGATTCGACTTGCTAGGCGACACCTATGTTTTAAATAACATTAAGTTTGAAAATCAATTCCCCAATACGATTGGTTGTTGGATCAAATACAGCTTACCATATAGGCAGCCTCAATTTGATTCATGTTTAGTTACATACCTATCTGCCAAGAAGCGTCCTCCGGTAAATATTTACTTTAGTTTTTTTTTTTTTTTTTTTTTTTTTTTTTTTTTTTAAGGTTTCCTGTTGTTATTTTATTTCTAACTAATCAGTATATGTGAGATGACTTAAAGGCTTATTAGGAAGATGAAGTAGAGTTTTATTTTGATTCAGCATGATAATAGATCGTGTGGTCAGTGTCATGTCCAACTGACTTTATGATCTTCGACTTGGGTCAAGTACCCATAACAGCTGGGTGGACTCAGCGATGTCTTGCTGACTTGGGCCAGGTACTCGGCTGAGCTGGGTGGTGTCAGGGACGTCTTGCTGACTTGAGTTTGGTACCCATCAGAGCTGGGTAGACTCAGGGACGAATTGAGTTCACCACACCGTCAGCTACATATTATGTATATAACATGACTCTTTGTTCGTGTGTGATTTCTATTTTTATAATTAGTTTAGATACTTCAACAACTTTTCAATCTGACAGCATGTGTATAACGTATTGAAATGTATAAGTTTAAAAACAATCAATCCTGTTTAGTAAACGCTACGTTGCTCCGTCATCTGTTTTTTGTAAGAATTTCCGCAAATTAGAATCCAGAGCTATATAAACTCACAGGCAACTGTACACATGTTGATAACACCAAGGGAGGGGGGAGGTAACTGGTGTTGTCCACATCCGAGATACGAGTTGTCCGCAGGGCACGATATGTGCAGCAGGTGCACCAAGGAGGGGGGGGGGGGGGGGTGGAAACCTCACACACCAGAAAAAAGACTTGGAATTTGCGATTAATTGTGTTGAAACTGTGAGTTTGTGAAGTTAATTAAAGTAGAAGCAAGATAATCGGAATTTATGAAGTTGGTTTAAGTAGGAAATAAAAGATACCGGGAATGTATAAAGTTAGTTAATGTAGAATAAAGATACCCGGAATTTAAGATGTTGGTTAACGTAGAAGCAATATGCCCGGAGTTTATGAACTTGGTTAATCCAGTAGAAAGATACGCGGAATTTATTATATTAATCAATGATTAATGTAGAAGAAATACACCCGGAATTTATTAAGCTGGTTAATCTAGTAGAAAGATAACCGGAATTTATGAAGTTAGTTAATGTACAAGAAAGACACCCGGAATTTATGAAGTTGGTTAATCTAGTAGAAAGATACCCGGAATTTATGATATTGGTTAATGTAGAAGCAATATGCCCGGAGTTTATGAACTTGGTTA
This sequence comes from Physella acuta, assembly GCF_028476545.2. Lineage (NCBI taxonomy): Eukaryota > Metazoa > Mollusca > Gastropoda > Physidae > Physella > Physella acuta. The sequence goes on from NW_026731657.1 coordinate 1,721,571, forward strand.
ATCCAGTAGAAAGATACGCGGAATTTATTATATTAATCAATGATTAATGTAGAAGAAATACACCCGGAATTTATTAAGCTGGTTAATCTAGTAGAAAGATAACCGGAATTTATGAAGTTGGTTAATGTAGAAGAAAGACACCCGGAATTTATGAAGTTGGTTAATCTAGTAGGAAGATACGCGGAATTTATTATATTGGTTAATGTAGAAGCAATATGCCCGGAATTTATGAAATTGGTTATTTACTGCAGTAGAAAAGTGCCCGGAATTAATGAAGTTGCTTAATGTAAAACAAAGATACCCGGAAATTGAGAAGTCAGTGAAGAAAGATGCGGCTAACAAAGCAACGAACTCCACCGTTCACCCTTAACACGTGTTAATGTTAACGCATCGTTAAAAAATTCAAACTTCCGGTTCTTTTCTTCATTAGGTCGCAACTCTAGCCGACCCCCCTCTCCAAATATTACATCATCACCAGCATCACGTGATTTCTTTTTTTTTTTTTTTTTTTATATTTTTTCCCCACATCTGGCTCTGATGAAATTCAATATTTAACACCGGATCCTAGCCGCGATCCTGAGACCCTCTAATCATAACAATCTCTGGTTCCTCAGATCAGATTGACGACCAGCCATCATGCAGCCTACACTGCTCACCCTCTGCCTCATGGCGACCCTGTACGGTGCCCAGGCTCAGACCGCCAAGCCTTGTCCAGCCATCGGTGAGCGGTTAGGTTTTGGGTTAGGGTTAAAACGGGTCTGTTTTTTAATAATAGTTGGTGGGTTAGGGTTAAAACGACAGTTGGTTTTTTTTTTTTTTTTTTTAGGGTTGGTGGGTTAGGGTTAAAACGAAAGTTGGTGTGTTTTTTAACGGGGGTTGGTGGGCGTTGGTTAAAACGACAGTAGGTGTGTTTTTTACGAGGGTTGGTGGGCGTTGGTTAAAACGACAGTAGGTGTGTTTTTTACGAGGGTTGGTGGGCGTTGGTTAAAACGACAGTAGGTGTGTTTTTTACGAGGGTTGGTGGGCGTTGGTTAAAACGACAGTAGGTGTGTTTTTTACGAGGGTTGGTGGGCTAGGGTTGAAACGAAAGTTGGTGTGTTTTTTACGAGGGTTCGTGGGTTAGGGTTGAAACGACAGTAGGTGTGTTTTTTACGAGGGTTCGTGGGTTAGGGTTGAAACGACAGTAGGTGTGTTTTTTACGAGGGTTCGTGGGTTAGGGTTGAAACGACAGTAGCTGTGTTTTTTTACAGTTGGTGGTTTTTTAACGAGGGTTGTTGGGCTAGGGCTGAAACGAAAGTTGGTGTTGTTTTTTTAACGATGATTGGTGGGCTAGGGTTAAAACAAATATCTGTTTTTTTCAATAAGGGTTGGTGGGTTCTGGTTAATACGAAAGTCTGTTTTTTAGGGTTGGTGGGTTAGGGTTAAAACGAAAGTCTTTTTTTTTTTTTAAAACTAGGGTTGGTGGGCTTGGGCTAAAACGGAAGTTGGTGTTTAATTTGGGAGTTGGTTAAAGTTAAATAAAAGTCTTTGTATTGTTTTTCTTGAAAAAAAATATAGATTAGAGCTAGCTCTGGGCTTAGAGTTAGAGTTAGCCCTAAGGTTAGGGTTAGTTTTAAAAACAATATTTGATATTTTTAAAACACAAATGCCCAAAATTTCAGTACTTACGTTTCTCTAGTACAGGCCAGATCCAAAAATAAAGGGGAGATAATTATACTAGAAGGTTTACTTCAATTTGAAGCCTAAGGCAAATAAGGGTAGGATTTTTTTAACAAAAGTCTGCTTAGAGAGGGAACTAAACAAAATTCTGCTTAGAGTGGGAGCTAAACAAAAGTCTGCTTAGAGTGGGAGCTAAACAAAAGTCTGCTTAGAGAGGGAACTAAACAAAATTCTGCTTAGAGTGGGAGCTAAACAAAAGTCTGCTTAGAGTGGGAGCTAAACAAAAGTCTGCTTAGAGTGGGAGCTAAACAAAAGTCTGCTTAGAGTGGGAGCTAAACAAAAGTCTGCTTAGAGTGGGAGCTAAACAAAAGTCTGCTTAGAGTGGGAGCTAAACAAAAGTCTGCTTAGAGTGGGAGCTAAACAAAAGCCTTTTCAAAGAATGAGAACTAGCTTAAATTAGTTAAAACGAAAGTCCCTGAAAGCAGAGAGATGGGCTAACATAGTTGTCAAAAATTGTCTTGACTATGATAACCCTAAAATACACGCCTAGTGTAAAGGAATAGTTTTAATCAAAGATTTCGCTAAAAGTATAGACATATCTAACAGAAATGTATCAATACTGTTGTATGAATTTAAAGTTACACTGTCGGGCAGGTGAACTAGAGTTCACACGTTACTAAGATTTCATTTAATGGGACAGTGTCGGCTATATAAGTTATATGAACTCAGGGACGTCCTTCTGACTTAAGCCCGTGATCCGAACTCATGCCGTTTGGGTAGGTAATCGAGTACTCTACCATTCAACCACACCATCCCGTGCAGTTTGGTCAAAGAAAATCAAAGCCGTTGAAAATCAATGCAAAAGGGCTGAGACCTATTGATTATCTGAAAAAGCGTTTGAACAGAAAAAGTTTACTTTTGTTTAAATATCGGCGGTACATACACGAACAAAACAGCCCGTAGCGTATAAATATAATAGGAATATATGACTTAAAATATCTTAACAAAAGAGGTAGTGTTAGAGTAAGCTGTACTCTACCTAACTCCATATAAGGAGGCTGTTTGATGGACAGCTAAAATGAATCTGTGTCGACAAAAGTTTAGTTTTTAGTTGAGCCATTAGTGTTAATCTGCTTCTTTCAGATTTTCTTAATCTAAACATTTCCTTATACATACGTGTATACTTTTGTATTCTTTTGTTAGCTTTATGTCTTAATAGAGATTAAGTGATTCCAAAGCTTAAAGATTGAGTACTTAATTATTAGGGGTCGGCAAGGTCGAGTCGGTAAAGCTCAGAAGTTTCGAGTTTGAATCCTAGGGCAGATGAGGTTCAATAGCTGGGGACAGCAACTCTTCTAGGAAAGACAACTCCAAAATCAAACAACTGCTGCCTCGTAGTTTGTTCTTGTATGGACAAAGGCTATGGAAGCAAATTCAAAAAGAAAAACAAGCTGAAATCGGAGTTAACGCCCTAAGTAACGAATAACACTTATATTGAGAACGAAGAAGAAGAAAAAGATTATCATAAGGCGTTTGTTATTCAAAGAGATCTATATAAATTGTTCAAAGCATCGTATAATTTCACAATTTAAAAAATTCTTTTAAGTTATATTTATTCAGTTTAAACTTTGTTGCATTAAATCCTAACTTTATAAGGTTACTGTCTCTCAGCAGATGGATATAGTAACAACGCCTTACGCGTAATTCCATGCTTAAATTCACCCTCTAAATTCATGTTTTGTTCCGCTTTCAAAAGCTGATTAAAAATTAATACAAACCCATACGAAAAAAATTTCCCAAGCTGACAGACAGCACTGATGGACCCCGCATTAAAAATTTAAACGCCAGTTCGGGGGGTGGCATGTCGCATAATGATCTAATTAACATCTGCATTTCCCCTCCACAGATTATGACGCTGTGTATGATTTCCAGAACAACATCATAGTGAGCAACCCCAATGTGGCAGTTGTATCGGCCCCTACCGGAACCGGATGTGACACACAAGGTCAGTTCAGCGCGCGCTTCCTCCTTGGGGAGCAATACTGTTTGATTTGGGCTGGGGATACATTGAATTGATTCACAAACACTACCGGGAATGGGGGAGAAGGGGGAGTAAACTCGTAGAGGTTACATGCAGTTGGTTCTGTAACGAGCTTTGTGGGATGTTTTATTTATTTACTTATTTTTTTGTTTTGCGAGTAGCTAAACGGCTCGACAAATACGTTTATGATAGAACGACAAACAGGGAATATTGGGTTATTGTCCCTGGGTCGGCGTTCGTTGGGTTTGTTTTATTAGCAGTTTAGGGCATTGGTGTCTCTGTGGATAGACACTACGGCGATGCTGGACTGGGCAGCACTGTTGTTGTAATACAATTTGTGTTTGGTGGATCGCGGCATTAGGAGCTCATATCTCTACATGTGCGGGTTAACAGGACGTCTATAAGTTAAGTCTGCCTCTATAAATATGTAAACATGCAAGGGCAGGGCATGGCGAAAGCAGACCATAATAGTTTTCATATATATATATATATATATATATATATATATATATATATATATATATATATATATATATATATATATATATATATATATATATATCGCTTCTGCAAAACTAATAAAAGTCGCTGTTTTCGAGATGCATACACCATTGAGTTCAAAAAACCACAAAAGTATAATAAAAAATATATTTGTGGTCACATTTCTTAATGTTATCGTCATTATATAGCCTACTTATTTTTGGTTTACCCTATAGCGCTTGTTACAAAATAGTTAAGGAAAATAAAACTCTAAAGCCTTGTCTGAACCATGAGGAACGCCACCCCACCCCCTTTTACTCAATTTCCAGATGGTGTACAAATGTGATGTTTAAGAATATATTAATTTATGTTAAACACAGTAGTTCTTAACTTGTGTTCGAATGAACCCCAAGGGTTTGGTGAGTCAATCTCAGGGGTTAGTTGAAGATGAATACACAAACCCGATTGGAATTTTTGTCAGTGCGGACGATGAATTATTTAAATGAATTCGGTGAAGGTGCATATGTAACTGGTGGGGTTCGATAGTTCAAAAAAGATTGAGAACTCCTGGTTTAACATAATTTTATGTTTGTGTTAAACCCTAAATATTTTTATCGGGCTTATAAACCCAGCTTCTTTAAACACAACCCGTGGCCATAGTCTCTCTAAGGAAAATAATAAAAAATAATGGACTGCGATGAATAAACGTTGGACATATTTTTGTTAAAGGATTAAATTCATTATCTACAGAAGACATTACATTCTTGTTTTTTGTTTTTGAAAATTAAAAAAAAATCGGTTCGTTCAAAAACTGGGTTGAAATTATCATGTCCGCCAGATCATTCTAAAAATGTCAATCATTCCTCATTGCCGCCCCTTGTTCTCTTAGCCAGTGTCACCCTGACATCACACATTCATCGCGATTCAATCAGATTAACGTTAAAATATCTGTTGCACAATTTCCCTGAACATGCATTCATTAAACGAGCTCGGTCGTTAATTAGGGTAATAAATGATCCTGTTTAGATTCCAGACCTCGGAAATCTAAATGTTCCAAGCTGGGAAGTGGAGCTCTCGGGCTCCATGATGAGCTCCACAGATAGGAGTGGGACATACATCGTTCGTTGTTGGCTACAGCTTTTGTTTGTAGAAAAAAAGAAAAAAAAGAAAAAAAAAAAAATATATATATATATATATATATATATATATATATATATATATATATATATATATATATATATATATATATATATATAAAATATTGGACATATATATATATATATATAAAATATTGGACATATATATATATATATATATATATATATATATATATATATATATATATATATATATATATATATATATATATATATATATATATATATATATATATATATATATATATATATATATATATATATATATATATATATATATATATAAAATATTGGACACACACACATATATATATATAAATATATATATATATATATATATATATATATATATATATATATATATATATATAATCTTGGACATACCATCAATTCTGTGTTTGCATACCCTACCAAAAAAAGTTTTAAAAACTCCATCATTTTAAGAAAATTGAATCACGACTTTAGAAGCTTGAATTAAATAGCGAATTTAGTTTTGAGATTGTATATTTAGATGACTGCACTTTGTTGCGAACTTAACCATCAAAGGACAATTTATCTCATCACTGTTGCTGTATCTTTTAAACTTATGAATACAGTAACAAAATAATTAGATTTCTTCCTCGAATACATTGTACGTTCTTCTTGTACCCAATTAATTTAAAGCCACCCCGCAATCAAAAAGGCCTTGATCCTAACGTACTCATCTTTTGTTTCTCAGCCGTGTTTAAAATCGCCCTCGGAGACATCAACAGGAAACGGGTGATCGTCGACCTCTTTCTGTTACCCGGCGCTAGCGGCTGGAACTTCAACTTGGGAGATTCCAAATCCAACAACGGATACGGTAAGTTCGTGACCTCAGACAAAAAGGATATGGTTAGTGTTATGGTGTTATGGTGGTATGGTTATGGTGTATCAGATAGTAAACAATGGTCATGTTTAGAGTTTTATTAGGAAAACAAGGTTTAGGATTAGCTTAGGGGCCCCCAATCAATCAAGTGTTTGGATTTTAGGGTATTCAATAGAAAACAAAGGTTATGTTAAGCTTAGTCCGCATAATAACAATAAAAATTAGGATAGATTAGGGCCCTTATAACAACCAAATGTTAGGTTAATCTTAGCCCCCCCCCCCCCCCCCCCATAAAAACTAAAGGTTAGGTTAAGCTTAGGGCCCAAAATCACAACAAATGCTTGGATTAGTTTAGGGCCCTCAATAACAACCAAATGTTAGGTTAAGCTTAGCCCCTTCACCCCCCCCCCCCCACCCCCCACCCCCCGTCATAACAACTACATTTTAGGTTAAGCTTAGGGCCCCTAATAGCAACAATTGCTTGGATAAGTTTAGGGCCCCCAATAATAACCACTTGCTTGCTGAAGCTTAGTGCCTCTTCCCCCCCCCCCCCCCATATAAAATAAACTAACGTGACACGTTCGTAAATCTCAAAGCGCCAACATCAAAGCCTTCATTTCCTCGCTAAAAATGATTAAACCAAAATCCGCTTCTTTCCTCGCTGCCGTAATTACCGCCGTCGACTCATTAGCGCTTGAAGGAATGTCTCGTCAGCCGTGCTTTAGCCAGTCAAATCCTTCACTAACCAGATCACGTGATCTCTAATTGTCATGGTACCGTCCACAATGGCTTCCGAGGCACGAGACTCGTCTTCACGAAAGACGCGTGCCGACTAAAGGGACATCACCTACAAGTGTTTAGAGGATAATCACTCCCGGGTCATTTAAATCTAGAAACTTGTAATTCTGAAATCCTACTTAGTACTTTTTAGAAATTATTAATATGGTTTCACAAAATAAGGAAGTAGTATCAACATCAAAACTCCCCCCCCCCCCCTTCCACTCGCCTCATGAATATTACACCATAATAAACAGTAGCAACAGCTGACCAATTAAAATACCCCTTTTTTAAAGCATCATTAACCGGCTAATGCAATTACAATAAATCATTTAAATTGATTTTGATAGCCGGAAGTATAAAAAAAAAAACATTTTTCCATGCATTAAAAACACGAGTTTTAATTGATTTAATTACAATAAGCGAGTAATTAAAGTAACTTGGAATATTAATATCGATGTCATTTAATCATTATATTTCTCTAAATAAACTGTTAACGGTGTTAAGAAAGTGTAAGTCTATTACTAAGTCTATTAATGAACTAACTTTGTGTATAAGGTTAGCGTTATAAAACTATTATGAGCTAAATTTATGTAAAAATCTTTTCCCAGGAAACTATTATGAACTAGATTTGTGTATAAGGTTAACGTTATAAAACTATTATGAACAAACTGTATGTAAAAGTCTTTTGTTAGAAAATTGTAATACATTTGTATGTAAGTCTAAGGTTATAAAACTTGTAATAACTAACGTTATGTACCGTATAAGCCTATAATTATAGAACTTGAATGAACAAACTGTGTAAGTCTGATGTTATAAAACTGTTATAAATGAACTATGTGTATATCTACTGTTATAAAGCGTGTATGAACTAACTATATGTACCATGTAAGTCTATAATTATAGAACTTGAATGAACAAACTTTGAAAGTCTGATGTTATAAAACTCATATAAATGAACTATGTGTATATCTACTGCAGAGGCGTAGCGACCCTTCCCGGCGCCCGGGGACAAACTTTCGATTTGCACCCCCGCTCAAACTTTCAATTTGGCGCCCCCCCCCCACCCCCTAAGGTCGGCGCCCGGGGACATATGTCCCCCCGCCCCCCCCCCCCCCCCCCTCGCTAGGCCTCTGATCTACTGTTATAAAGCGTGTATGTACTAACGCACCTCTTCCACGTCTAGCTGGTGACAGTGGCAGCCAGTCCAATGACGCGGAAGTTCAAGGAGTCGCCGGTTCTATGGCCGGCTACCTCAGCGACTATGGAGGCAGTGGTCAAGCCTTTAACGCCCCTAACCTCTACAGGTGAGTGTTTTTGATTTTTATTGATTTTTTATCTAATCGGGGAATCAATGTGGTCGAGCGACATAGTGTAATAACTGTGAGGTTCGAATCTTGATTGTGTAAGATTTATTATTTACAATTCCCGAGGTATAAATATAAATAAAACTCAGAATGAATTAGGGAGAAGAAAGAGTGACTGGCATTGAGCTGATATCTGGGACCGAAGTGTGCGCCCCTCCCTTCTGCATTACCTATAACAGTAATGTTTATAAGTTCTAACCCACTGTAATATACGATTACGATGACGCCCCTTTCTCCACCCAGCTCTAATAAATACCTGATAGTAGATTGGAAAGTAAAGCGTGGCGGGCATAGAACTGACCACACTATCCCATATCCCTGGGGTCATATAAAATGTAAACTCTACTCGTATATCCAAAAGTGTTTTTTTTTTTAAATACCAAAAGTCAGTCACACAAAACTGTACCCAAATATATGTAATTTTTATTAAGTTACCAATAGGGGGGGGGGGGCGAAAAAAAAGGTTGTTTTATTGTTAGGGGTCTCAAGCCCAGTTCTTTCAGGTTTAGGATTGCTCTCCCAACTACTCGACCACGACGTAACGAAATTAATTACTTTTTCACCTAATCACGTGATAACCTTTTCTGTTTCTTCCAGCACCCGTTTGACGCTCATAGCCGGTGACGGCCACCTTGTGTGGTTGTCAGACAACAACAACAACTTCAACTACTACAACAGCCCCTACTGGTTCGCCCTCAACGGCCAGGCCGACTCTACTGGACCTGTAAACAACGACCTCTACCTCGCGGCCAACAGGGTCATCTCCTACACTTCTGATCGCGTAGGGAAGGGTCTGTGCAAGATCGGCATCAAATTCCTCCCAGCTTTTTAATGGATTCATTAATTCATTTTCTAAAACCTGACCAAATTTTGGCAATATCTTTATGAATTAACTTTACATTATATTCGTGTATCAATGTAACTCTTTCTACAGCTTTCATTACTTTTTACTTTTAAGTAAAACGTTGCAGAACATTTTATCTAGTAAACATTTTACGGTGCAGCCTCTACTTTCTGTTAGAAAAATAAAAGTATGCAATTTTTAAAAAAAACAGATGCAAGATTTAGTCGTTCTGAGTGTTCAATTAGCTTTTTAAAAATATTGGAAATATATTTAAGAATACCATTTCAATTGCATTTAATCAATAAACTTAATGAAATATACTTTTGTGTTTTAAAAAATTTAATTAGTAATTTAATCTAATATCTTAAATATAGCATAGCGTTTTTTTTAAAGCATTGCTGTTAATTAAGTTAATTGAAAATAAATAATACTACAATTCAAAACGTATTTTCAGAAGCAACCTAGACTATGAAAAGTGAATTATAAAGTGATAATTCACATATGTAACAGCTTCAGCCTATAAACAAGTTAGGCTACTTTGTAAACTTTAAAGCACAAAAGTGAACTTTAGGCTGCAGTCTTGGCATTTATGCTAGAGACGTTGTTTTCTAAACGACCAAAACAAAGTGACATAGGCCTATAGATTCTCGACTGTTTGCACATTTACAAATGCAACTAACAACTGCAGTCTATGAACAAGATAGGCTACATTGTGAACTTAAAAGTAACGCAAAAAATAAATAAATGGACGGCCAATAGGCTGTAGTCTTGGCACGTATGATTGAGATGTTTTCTAGATGACCAAAAAAAAGTGACGTACGTGGCTATCGGCTTTTTCAACATCTACAAATGGAACTAACAACTGCAGTCTATGAGCGAGTCATGCTACATTATAAGCTTTGTAAACTTAAAACTAAAACACAAATGCGGACATTAAGCTGTAGTCTTGGCACGTTTGCTAGACATGTTATTTTATAGATGACCAAAAAAAAAGTGACGGACATGGGTCTCGGTTTTTGAACATTTACAAATGTAGCTAACAACTGCAGTCTATGAGCTAGTTAAGCTACGTTGTAAAATTATAAGTAAAGCAAAAACAAAATGGACGGACATTAGGCTGTAGTCTATGCACGTATGCTAAAAAGAGATGTTTTCTAGACGACCAAATAAAAAGTGACATAAATGGGATGCGTTTTGTACATTTACAAATGCAACTAACAACTGCTGTCTATGAGCGAATTAAGCTAGGTTGTTAACTTTGTAAACTTAAAACTAAAGCACAAAACTGAACGTTAGACTGTAGTCTTGGCACGTTCGCTAGAGACGTTGTTCTCTATACGACCAAAAAAAAATGTGACGTACATGGGTTTCGGCTTTTCGCGGCAAGTGACTGGGCTATGACGCTAAATATCTTCTCGTCTAGAGCCTGGTTGACAGGTCACGTATAGGACGTCATAATAGGGAATTCCAGACACTTTGGTCTGCTACAGGCGGCAAGGTTTTAACAGGGGCGTGACTTTGTGGTGGGGAAGGGTGGGGCAGGGGTGTTTGATACAGGTATGAAATATAGGCGTCACTTTTGGAGACATGGATGGGGCAGTTGTACTTTATACAGGCGTCACAACAGGGGCGTCACTTTTGGAGAGATTGGTATGGCACGGGTATTTTTTACAGGCATTAACACTTAAGTTAAGCAGGGGCGTCACTTTTGGAGAGTTGAGTGGGGCAGTGGTACTTTATTACAGGCATTAACACTTTAGCAGGGGCGTTACTTTTGGAGAAATAAGTTCTGCAATACAGTGAGCTTTCGGTATAGCTTCATAAGGATTTGCTTTAGCTCTATACATCACAGCAAAAATCCAAATCAGTTTTGAAAAGAACATAATGTTATTTTTTTACTTTCTCCTAACGTGAGTTAGGTACCCATCGTAGCTGGGTTGACTCATGGAAGTTCTGCTAACATGAACATGGATTCAAACTCGAGACTTTCGGCTTATTAGTCTAGCACTCTACCGCTAGGCCACGCCGTCCCATAATTTTTTCTAATATAAGTTTCATTTATATGCACATTTCCCAGAACTTTTGTGTCTATTACCTAATGAGTTTTTTTTTTTTGTTTTTTTTTGTATTATGTGTATGTATTCTCACTCATCCTAAAACAGTTTTTGTTTCAAAATAATTCTTAAAATCGGGACCAAGCCTAAAAAAAACCAATCTCAACGTCTAGCTGACCGCGAGGCATTAACATAACTGGACCCGCAGGTTGATCGACCACGGAGTCCGGATTCCGGACGCTCCAGGAATATTCCTGCGCTGGCCCATGAACTTTTTTAGCTCGCCTAAAAAAAAAGCTTTTAAGTCGCGTGCCGGCTAGCTTTTAAACGCCATCCCCCGGGGACATCACTCCAGACTCGGGCCCCACACCACTTAATGCTCCCTGTATTAGATACACCGGTTTAAATCTATCCTTTATGTACACATGAAATTCCCTTTATACTTCCAACTTTGTATCTCATATCATGTGTATTTCATATCATGTGTATTTCATTAGCGTGATTGGGAATTCGTATGGATTTGTCTAATGCGATTGGGGGTGAGATTTTTATGAATGTAAAATGTAAAGTAGGGATTAATAGCGTTTGATTTTTGCGCCGTCATCATTGTCATGTAATAAGATCAACAACAGACCTGTAATAAAAAAAAATATGCGTCCTAGTCCAAGAGCACGCACACATACACGCACACATACACGCACACGTACACGCACACGTACACGCACACGCACACGTACACGCACACGCACACGTACACGCACACGCACACGCACACGCACACGCACACGCACACGTACACGTACACGCACACGTACACGCACACGTACACGCACACGTACACGTACACGTACACGTACACGTACACGTACACGTACACGTACACGTACACGTACACGTACACGTACACGTACACGTACACGTACACGTACACGTACACGTACACGTACACGTACACGTACACGTACACGTACAAACACACAAAACAACTCAAAACAATGACCATGTTAAATCGTCTATTCTATCTATAGTTGTGTGGGAAAACCCGTAGCTGAAACACGACAACAAAGCGGGGGGAAAGAAAGGACAATTGGGCAGAAATGAACTGCAGGTCCGGCTCTTGCCTTCCTGGCACGACATGGCCAAAGTACCTGGCAAATGGGGGAAATTGGTGCCACAAGTACCAATTACATGCAAGAAGTGGGCCGGAGTGTACCAGACTGAAGACCATGTTCAGTCGAATGATTGGTTTTTGAAGTCACGTGGGTGAGAGTACTGTAGAGAAGTCAGGGGATATGTTGGACTCGAGTGGAGAAGGGGAAGTCACTACCATGTTAAGCTACGAAAACCTATGAGAGCAATATGTTTGACGGATGAAGAAAAAAAGCAGCCCGATTATAAGAAGTTGGATTGATTAGAAGTTTTATTTTAAAGGGTTTATTTAAGAAAAGTTCGGCTGTAAAATGTCTGATTGAAGAGAAGTCTGATTTTAAAAGTCTGCCTTGAGAAACGTAAGATTAACTCGAAAAAAAAAGCTTTATTGATAGAAAACTCATTTAAAGTCTGTTTCCAAAAAAAATCTGATTCGTATTTTTTTTTTAGTAGGAAATGTTTGCCTCTAATATTTTTTTAAAATCTTATTTAAAAAGCCAGATTAAAGAAAATATAATTGAAGATAAAGTGATAACTCTGATTCTAAAAACTCTGTCTGAAAACTTGTGAAAAGTGGACCTAGTAAAACAGTCGTTATAAAAACCCAAATGGTTGCTAATTGTAGAAAAATTACTTAAAACTCCAATCAAAATCAGTCAGTTCTAAATGAAAAGCCACTTTTGAATTCATCCTCTCATCAAAAGGCTTGATGTGTCCTGATCTTTTAAAAATTGGAACAAATTATCAACTCGACTTGAGTACATCATCTCTCAAATTATTTTACTGTGTTTCAAAGGACATGAAGACTCCTCTAAGCTTCTTATTAAAATCACTAGATGAAAAATTATAAGTGACTCTGCGCGGTTTAAATCTTTCTGATCTTATTTTAATCTTAAACAATTTTAAAAGTAAAAAAAAAAATATCATGAATCATACATGGGTTTTCCAGCTTTTGTTGTGAACCAGAGTTAACCCAGAACGGGTATGTTTAAGCTCTAAGCAGCCTGCTTGTTTTCCCAGCAAATATCAAGGGCAGACCATCCCCGACCAACTAGACACAGTGTCAGCCATGTTTGTTCGAAACGAAAGGGGGAAAAACTCAGGGGGACCGACGAAGGGGAGGCCACCCTTCTCACAAACTCTGACCATTACAAGACGGTCAGCTTGGTAAATATTTGTCTCCCTTTAGGCCTTGGTCAAACATTCGGTATTATGGTATACATGGCCAGGTTAATGTGGCCCGTGTTTGTTATCGTTCACTTGGCCACACGGTTGGTTTATGGCTCGTTGGTACAGTTGGTCAAAGTGTTGGTTTATAGCTAGTTAGGCTAAGGTCACACCACAATCGCCTAAATCACCTTTTGGGGGTTTTGAGTTAGTATTTAGCAATCACAGTTCTCAATTCTTCTAAATGTCTGCACACGATCATAAACAAGTTAGAAATTTTGTGTTGCAAAATCTTTCACTCCTGACAATGTAATTCAATTGTATTTATTTTATCAATCGTTGTCTCGCAACATACACAATCAACGTTTGTGAATACATAATGACATGGACGGTATAGAAAATGGACATACAGCAACATACATGGATGGGACGGGGTGGTCGAATGGTAGAGCGTTTGGCAGCTAGCCCGAAAGTCTTGAGTTCGGATCTCGGTTTGGACTTGTTTGTTACCCTAAGACTTCATTGAGTCCACCCTGCTTGGGGAAAGCTAAAGCGGCTGATCAAAGTCCTAACCAGGGCCGGCGCTACCTATAAGGCGAACTAGACGGTCGCCTAGGGCGCCATCCCTAGGGGGCGCAAAAGGTTTAATCGCTATTATCAAAAGGTACCTAATAATGAATAACTTTTATAAAAGTAGCGATCTATTTCGGCACCCTGGACGAACTATCAATTCTGCACCCCCACCCCAAAATTGGGTCTATATAGGCCTTTATTTATTCGCGATGGTGAAAATGCAACCCCACCTCCCTAATTTGGAAAGGTCGGGGCGCTTTTTACCAGTCACTTTGCCTTTTAAATTTGGTGTCACATAAATGATGTAGAAAACGATTAAATAAGTTCGTAATTTAAATTTCGAACATTTTAATAGGGCTTGTAAGTCTCGTTTTCTCTGACTTTGAATTAGAAATCTGTTCTGGTGTATAGAGTTTTGTAATGACGGGGTGTTCAAAGTATTGTAACCTACTTGTTTGGTAAGTTTTGATGACTCGTTTAGATTTGGGAGTAACGGCGGAAGGCTGTTGCTGATAGGATTCGTCAAGTATTTAAGTGTTAAAGTGTCGTATTTTTTATTTGGCTGTTTTGTAATTGAAAGTCTGGTGGAATCTGATTGGTAGTAGAGAAATGAGAATGCAGCTGATGAAGTAGCGTCGTTCTGGAGTTCGGGAGTATTGATTCTTGTGGTATTTAGGTATTAAGGTATCGAATTATATTGACTGTTAAAGTGTAGTAGTAGGTCCAGTGAAATCGTTGTAGATTGGGAGTAGCGTTTGTAGAGCTTGGTGAAGTTAAACGAGTTGGTGTCGTTGTTCTGGAGCATCGAGTCTAGTTATGTTTAGGTATCGAAATTTGATATGTGTTGTGAATGTTAGATCATTTCAATTCAGTACGGAACACACTACAAAGAAAGGTAGTCGTTCTCTAATTGAAAAATATTTAGTTTTTCAGGAAACTATATTACCACTCTTAAAGTATTAATATATACTAATAGGATGGAATTTATAACTAACCTTAAACTTTGTTTTTCCAAATTAAATTTTATTTTATATTAAATCAATAGTTCTAGCTATGTCTAATGTCCCTCACGATTAAACCGGGTACCAGGCGGTAGGTCGACGTCCCGCGTCTGGTGGGTGGGGAAGGAGAGCCTGGTGAGAGCCGACAGAGAAGCGACCGACGTCTAGCGATCAAACCGACACTTGCTACTACCACCACGTGTCGGAGTTTGCTACAATGAGGCCTGTCTGGCTAATGGGAGTCCAACAGTTTGCTACACTGAGGCCTGCCTGGTTAATGGGAGTCCAACAGTTTGCTACACTGAGGCCTGTCTGGCTAATGGGAGTCCAACAGTTTGCTACACTAGGCCTGTCTGGCTAATGGGAGTCCAACAGTTTGCTACACTGAGGCCTGCCTGGCTAATGGGAGTCCAACAGTTTGCTACACTGAGGCCTGTCTGGCTAATGGGAGTCCAACAGTTTGCTACACTGAGGCCTGTCTGGCTAATGGGAGTCCAACAGTTTGCTACACTGAGGCCTGTCTGGCTAATGGGAGTCCAACAGTTTGCTACACTGAGGCCTGTCTGGCTAATGGGAGTCCAACAGTTTGCTACACTGAGGCCTGTCTGGCTAATGGGAGTCCAACAGTTTGCTACACTAGGCCTGTCTGGCTAATGGGAGTCCAACAGTTTGCTACACTGAGGCCTGCCTGGCTAATGGGAGTCCAGCAGTTTGCTACACTGAGGCCTGTCTGGCTAATGGGAGTCCAACAGTTTGCTACACTGAGGCCTGTCTGGCTAATGGGAGTCCAACAGTTTGCTACACTGAGGCCTGCCTGGCTAATGGGAGTCCAACAGTTTGTTACACTGAGGCCTGTCTGGCTAATGGGAGTCCAACGGCTTGCTAGACTGAGGCCTGTCTGGCTAATGGGAGTCCAACAGTTTGCTACACTGAGGCCTGTCTGGCTAATGGGAGTCCAACAGTTTGCTACACTAGGCCTGTCTGGCTAATGGGAGTCCAACAGTTTGCTACACTGAGGCCTGCCTGGCTAATGGGAGTCCAACAGTTTGCTACACTGAGGCCTGTCTGGCTAATGGGAGTCCAACAGTTTGCTACACTGAGGCCTGTCTGGCTAATGGGAGTCCAGCAGTTTGCTACACTGAGGCCTGTCTGGCTAATGGGAGTCCAGCAGTTTGCTACACTGAGGCCTGTCTGGCTAATGGGAGTCCAACAGTTTGCTACACTGAGGCCTGTCTGGCTAATGGGAGTCCAACAGTTTGCTACACTGAGGCCTGTCTGGCTAATGGGAGTCCAACAGTTTGCTACACTGAGGCCTGCCTGGCTAATGGGAGTCCAACAGTTTGCTACACTGAGGCCTGTCTGGCTAATGGGAGTCCAACGGCTTGCTAGACTGAGGCCTGTCTGGCTAATGGGAGTCCAACAGTTTGCTACACTGAGGCCTGTCTGGCTAATGGGAGTCCAACAGTTTGCTACACTAGGCCTGTCTGGCTAATGGGAGTCCAACGGCTTGCTACACTGAGGCCTGTCTGGCTAATGGGAGTCCAACAGTTTGCTACACTGAGGCCTGTCTGGCTAATGGGAGTCCAACAGTTTGCTACACTGAGGCCTGTCTGGCTAATGGGAGTCCAACAGTTTGCTACACTGAGGCCTGCCTGGCTAATGGGAGTCCAACAGTTAGCTACATTGAGGCCTGCCTGGCTAATGGGAGTCCAACGGCTTGCTACACTGAGGCCCGTCTGGCTAATGGGAGTCCAACAGTTTGCTACACTGAGGCCTGTCTGGCTAATGGGAGTCCAACAGTTTGCTACACTAGGCCTGTCTGGCTAATGGGAGTCCAACAGTTTGCTACACTGAGGCCTGTCTGGCTAATGGGAGTCCAACAGTTTGTTACACTGAGGCCCGTCTGGCTAATGGGAGTCCAACAGTTTGCTACACTGAGGCCTGTCTGGCTAATGGGAGTCCAACAGTTTGCTACACTGAGGCCTGTCTGGCTAATGGGAGTCCAACAGTTTGCTACACTGAGGCCTGCCTGGCTAATGGGAGTCCAACAGTTTGTTACACTGAGGCCCGTCTGGCTAATGGGAGTCCAACAGTTTGTTACACTGAGGCCCGTCTGGCTAATGGGAGTCCAACAGTTTGCTACACTGAGGCCTGCCTGGCTAATGGGAGTCCAACAGTTTGTTACACTGAGGCCCGTCTGGCTAATGGGAGTCCAACAGTTTGTTACACTGAGGCCCGTCTGGCTAATGGGAGTCCAACAGTTTGCTACACTGAGGCCCGTCTGGCTAATGGGAGTCCAACAGTTTGTTACACTGATGCCTGCCTGGCTAATGGGAGTCCAACAGTTTGTTACACTGAGGCCCGTCTGGCTAATGGGAGTCCAGCAGTTTGCTACACTGAGGCCCGTCTGGCTAATGGGAGTCCAACAGTTTGTTACACTGATGCCTGCCTGGCTAATGGGAGTCCAACAGTTTGTTACACTGAGGCCCGTCTGGCTAATGGGAGTCCAGCAGTTTGCTACACTGAGGCCCGTCTGGCTAATGGGAGTCCAACAGTTTGTTACACTGAGGCCCGTCTGGCTAATGGTCGTCCAACTCCTGAGCCGGTTTCCGTGTAGAGAAGGAGAGAGCAATGTCTAAGGCAGGGGTCGGCAACCTTTTGAGACGAAATAGCCATAAGTTACAATTTACAACATTACCCAGTTTTTAAAGAGCCACTAACATTTTTATGTCAATAGTATGTTTGTTTAGTATATATACAATCCTAAACAAATATCATACTATATATATATATATATATATATATATATATATATATATATATATATATAATTAAAATAAATAGCTTTGAATATATAGGATAATCTAATTTGAATTTGTATTGAGAGGATCTACTATGTAAGTCAGAACTTGCATTTGTTTTGAATAGCTCAAATCTCTAAGTGAGAACACCCTTCAGTTTGTTTATATTAATGCTGAAGTGATTGAATAGAAGCATTGGTTTCATAACGGTAACTTTTTAGTAATTTACCGCTCATCATGTATCCAACAAATTTTTTTTTTTGAAACAAACAACCTTTTCAAGCAAGACATAGGCTAGATTTTCATTTCAGTTTTGCACTTAGCTGGTTTAGTTTCTTTGTGAAGTTGAATATTTCAATTCGGAATGGACAATGTAATAGGAAGTACAGTGAGATAGGGAGTAACTAAATATTCTAATATAATAGTGAATGTTTATTGTTTATAACTATTGTTATGTCGTTTATTAAAGAGTATTGCAGACTAATATTGTTATGAGTTTTGGAAATAAAATAAAATAATTATTAATATTTGTGCATGAAGCTGAAGAGCCGCAACTTGACATCAAAAGAGCCGCATGCGGCTCGCGAGCCGCAGGTTGCCGACCCCTGGTCTAAGGATTTGAATTGTTGAAAGACATCCCTTAATTTAGGGGATCCAAAATTTTATAAAATTGATTATTTTTACGATTGTACGACAGATGCAATTATAGTAGGTCATCAAAATTTAATAAAAGTATGTTATAATAAAATTACCACTTTTAGGTTTTCAAACAAAACCTATAGTTAAGTACTCAATAGGTAAAATATATTGTTTTTACACGTTTACGTAGCTAATATAAAAGATTTGTTGTAATTTTTATGTAATGAAATTTATAGCGTTTTATTGTGTTTTTTTAAACATATCTTAATTTTACTTGGTTAATTTAGCAATTCTTGTGAAAGTTATTTCCCTTGAATAAATTTTTTTTTATTTTAATGGGAGATAATTAGTTGCTTAACTTGACATTCATTTCCAATTCCCGACCTTAGGTTGACCGCTTACATATAAATATATATACAACTTTAAGTTATCATTTGCTACTGTAAAAATTATATAGAGCTTAAGTTCTAAACAAAGTAGTTTTGTGGGGTTTTTTTTAGCATTATCAAGTTGAAAAACATCAGTTGCCGTTGTAGATTGCAATACTTAATGTTAGTAGACATACAGTCTTAGTCGTAAATTAAACATCTAACTAATTGTCTTTTCATATTTTTCACCCTATCCTAAAGGATTCATATATAACTATTTTAGGCTGAAATCTCTAACATTTATAACCTTTAATTTTTTTAAAACAAAAAAAGAAATCGTTACATAATCACACAATATAGACATTTTACAATTATAACTAAAGACAGTCAAGCTTAAAACAGGTAAGTTCCGTTTTGGTAGTCACCTTGGGAGCACTGCAGTGAGTCCAACACTACAAGAACTTTTTTTTCAGTGGTTTTTTCCAGACTGTTTTCCCCCAGGGAGGGGGGGGGGCACTTAAAATTTTATAAGGGAGGGGGGAGAGGGGGGGGGCTATGTCGTTAAGTACAAAGTAGACTCGTGGACTTAGCAACAATTTCAATAAAATGTGATTACGCTTGCAAACTGAAATTGAAGGAATTACTACAAACTTTTGAGACGAACGAGGCAAGTAACATTCGATTTTGATGCCTACTTATAACGTGTATGCAATTGATAATAAATTAATATGTCACTTTTAATAAACTGTTTTCTTATAGGATATGTTTTAGTAATTAATTTGTGTGAAAGGGGGCGTTTTAATAAGTTTTGCCTAGGGCGCTAAATAACCTGGCGCCGGCACTGGTGCTGACCGACCACACCATCCTTTCACATGCCGAGGTCAAAAACACGAATTCTACTTCATCTGCCCAATGGATCGTTAAGTCTAAAGTTGTACTTAAATTAACACACATCAATTTTCCATTGTAACTTCGGGTTCACATTCCTCGGGATTTAAAATTAACAAATCGAACGATATATACGTGTTTAATATTTAAGTAATTAGCATAAATAATCAATCTGAAAGAGTTTTTACAAACTTAAGAAAACAAAAAATAAAACAATAAAGTAGTAAATTTTTAACATCGGCTGGTCTTAGTTATGATATTAAATGTTTAACTCTACTTCACCTGCCACATGGACGATCCGATTTTAATGAACTTACAGGACGAATTTTTAAAACCTAGTCCATTATATCATGTAATAAGGCAAGGGTTATTATCTTTACATTATTTAGACGTTAGAACCTTCACTGGAGAGCTGGTAAGCTATTGGTAAACAGACGAGGTATAGACAACTGGTATAGACTGGCAAAGAGGGAACCATTGGTAAATGCAGGAACAAATTCTTTCTTTTTTTGCGTTTATTAGCTCGTCATTTCTGGGAATGGATGGATGAATGAATGAATGAATGTATGGATGAATGTGTGTCCGGGCTTTAAGTCGTATCTCCTCCTCAACGAAGCAATATCGATGACTAGTTTCAAAAGCAATTATGTTAAGCAAGTTACGAGAATGAGCATAGGCCATAAAAATTCCGGGTTTCTTTCACGTATTTCCCGGAAAAGCCAAAAAAACTCGAAAAAATGCAGTTTTTGGCCCATATTTCGGCAACCAGACCACTTAGCGACTTGAAACATGTACCAATCGATTCCTGCCATAATTTAGAACAATATTGCCGAAGAAAGTTTTCAAAAATATCCTTTCGTTTGGTCACAAAAAAAATTTTGAATTAATTAAAATTTGGACCGAATTAGTAGGCATGTTATGCAACCACACCACACGCGTCATCACGTTCAATAGCTGCGCCATCACGTTCAATGGCTGCGACGTCGCGTTCGGTAGCTGGGCGCGCAATGGTTTTTAGTTATGTTACTCTATTGTAAATAAAACATGTACAATACTGAAAAAAAAAATTAATAAAAAACGTTTTAATAACTAACCAATGGTTTTACTAACCCTGCTCTTGATTTACGCTACGACAGAGCTATTTTTAGATAACACAAGGAAATTGCGCTAAAATTGTCACTAGACTTTTTTTAATTACTTGTTTCAAATTGTAAAAACTGTGGTATTGAAGTCGAGAGCCATTAGTTTAAATAAGAGGGGAGGAAAGACGAGGACCATCTTTAAATAACAGGGGGGGGGGGTATTATTAACTAGGCATGCTGCCCAGCTTCGCTTAGGCTTTCGAAAACATTGAGAATTTGAATGCTTAATTAATTCGCCCGAAGGTCGGTCTACGACCTCAAGAGTTATGAAGAGGTTCCTCCGTGGACATTTTTTTTCGATTTATAGCTCATATAAGGTTCCGGTCAGTCGAGGTCAGTTTTGACCCCCACATCGTAGACTTTTCGGCCAACCGGCCCCCGTGTTCTGTCGCACCAAGGCAAGATCATGCCAAATTTGAAGCGCCTGCGGCGCCGGGAAGTGCCCTATCGGACACCCGACAATCTAGATCTAGATCTAGATTCCTAAAAGAATTTTTTTTTTAAAGTTTAGCCCGAGCATAATAAAAAAGAATACATTAACCAAGTTGACTTGCTGTGTCTCGAACCCGCACCACCTGCGTGGTTTAATGTACACTAACACCTCCGCTATTTAGGCACCTTATAAAATACGGAGAATGAAACACGTATTTTAAAATCTTAACTTACGCGAATATGCCTATTCTTTCAAATTAATTTTTTATCCCAAATTAGCCAGTTCATAACAAAGATTTTGTATAAAATAAATAAGTCTTGAAATAGTTTAGTCCTAATATAGAAATTTATTTTTGGAATTGATTTTAGAGAAGTTAGAGTCTAAATCTAGATCTTAGCGTCTACGTCTAGATCTAGTTATTGCGTAGATTTAGATTTAGATTTAGTCTAGATCTAGAATCTCTAGATCTAGAATCCAAATACATAAAATAAATGTTATGAGTTTAGGCCGGAAAAATTGTATTGTATACATTTCATAGTGTACGTAGATCTAAATCAAATTTGAATGAAATAGTTCATTTCTTTTCATTCTAAACACGGCAGATGACGTCATTAGTTAATGTATAAGCAATAGTGACGTCACAGTTTTATGCGTTCTTTTTCACATATATTAATGCTTTTCCGGTTGCATAAATAATACTGTTTCCCTACATTCGAATACGCCTTTAATTTTATTTTCTTCTTTAACTAAAATTGTGGTTATACATTTAAAACATCTAACATATTATTTTCAACAAAAGTCCGTAAAAAGTTCTTCATATATCGCTGCCGATTCTGACGTGATGTCCGGCGAAAATTTTTTGCGGACAGAGAAAGAGAGAGAGAGAGAGATGTGCGAACGTGGGGATTTATATATTAGGATTAGATAGGGAACCACTTTTAAGTTAGTAGGGAACCACTTTTAAGTTGGTAGGGAACCACTTTTAAGTTGGTAGGGAACCACTTTTAAGTTGGTAGGGAACCACAGCTTAGTACGTAGGGAACCAATGTTAAATAGAAAGGAACAACTGTTAAGTAGGTGGGCAACCACTGTTAAGTATTGGGGAACCATACATAGGTAGAGAATGAGTGATCGTGAAAACACGTGCGTGGTCATTGGAGTCGGCGTGGTCGAGTCGGTAAAGTTCATGGTTGCTAAACGAAATGTCTCGAGTTCGAACCCTTGGGCAGGTGAGGCTCGTTAGCTTGGGACAGCAACATTTCTAGGAGAGACAACTCCAAAATCAAACAATTGCTGCCTTGTAGCTGCCCATTGCCCCGTTTGTCTGCGTATCTTTAAAAACTGAAATACTCATATTGACCGGATAAAAAATTCAACTCACCACATTACTTCCACATCCTTTAAGTTCATTTGTTTTAACACAACTTTATTTTCTAAGACATTTTCATTCTTTCTTCAATACCTCATACAAAGTGTCGTTTTTCAAGCACATAATTTACAAGTAGGCCCAATCTGCTCAATTTCTCGGTTCCGAAGCATTTTCTGCATACTTTCCATTACAGCGTATGTTTGCTAGAGGCAGTCGACAATCAGACGCTGAAAGCCTTCGAAATATTTTGAGCGTTCAAATATGATTTTTACGTGTGATGCGGCCGCCATCGCGGTAATATATTTGTGTACATTTTTAGGCCAAATATCCCAGAAACATTTTTTTTTTGCATCCAGCGTCAACGATATTTAATCAAAATCTTTTCCCGACAGATTGACGGGTTTTTCAGCTTGTATTAAAACCTGCAAGCCGATGAGAATTATTGTAAATAAATCAAAAACGAATGATTGAATCCAATCACTTCGATTTGCTTTAGAACAAACACACGAACGTGTGTAAGAGGGAAAAAAATAAATTTCCACAAGAATTCCAATGCCGTCAAGTTTTTTTTTTTTTTTTTTTTTTTGGATTTTCCTGCAGGAATTCTAATCAATATTTTTTCTCCCCTTATACCAGTCCGGATTGCCTCCCGTGGAACTAATGCAAACGGCACCTGGACTCGGCAGGACGTCTGCAAGTCTGAATGCCCAGTACCTTCTGGAACTTGCAGGCTGGCGGATATTCTATTCTCTGCCAATATAATACATGCTTTACAATAACTGAATCAGGTTTTAACACAAGGTAATGTTCTTTAGATATCAATGGGCCACAATAAAACGGCAGGTCGGCGGGACTGCTCGGTGGCCAGACAAATTGGAGCCGCTTGGAGTATTGGCAAGCGTCGAGAGTTATCTTTTCCTTGAAGCGTTTTAATACCCCCATTGTAGAGAGTATTGATACGATTTTTTGTTTATCAAAATATGAGTCTGCCTCTATTGGGTTTGTAAATCAGGAGAACGTTTAAAGCGAACGACTTGTGAGGTATGCATTTAGGGCATTTAGTTTTCAAAACAAAATTTCCAAAACAAAACAAACAAAAAATTGTTGACGAAAATACGTTTGTTTAGAATGTACGCTTCTATGTGCTCTCATATTCTAGCCGTGCCAGAAAGTGTATATAATGCTTGATAAAACTTTTATAATGAAATAGCTGTTTTGAAGCAGAAAAAAAATAGTTATTTGTGGATCGTTGCTGAAATGTGACGTCATTTTAGAAGGGGCACACGGGGATTCTGAATTTTTGCGATTAGGGGTCATCCATGTATGACGTCCACAATTTTTTTTATATTTTGGACCCCCCCCCCCCCACAAAAATTCACTTTTTTCCTTATACAAGTCCATATGCGTCCACAAAAGTCAGTTTTTTTTACCCCCGCGTGTGGACGTCATAAATAGATGACCACTTATGGGCTGAGAGAAGGGCTGCGTTTCTTCCGGACTTTTTTTTTCTCCGGGAGGGGGGGGGGGGCACTTGCGATTTTTTAAAGGGGGGGGGGGGGTCGGCGGACACTGGTAAAAGTATATGTTTTCTGTAGACTTTCTTAAGTCGTCGTCGTCGTCGTCGTCGTCCCCCCCCCCCCCCTCCGAAGAGATACCTGGTAGAAACTGGAGAAAGGTTAAAATCGTTCTAACTTCTTCCGTTGTTTGAAGACACTTGATTAAAAAAAAAGTGTACCCTACTTTTAGAATGAAGTCAAACTAGATAGTTTAAAATTATAAACATAAATAAATAAATAAAACTTCATATCTCCCGCCTATATTTAACACTGTGAACTCAATCATCTCCTGATATTTTAATTGACTGAGTACATTTTATCTCTCGGCCTTCACCACTGAACAACGAGGCCTTGTGTGTAGGGACACATACAGGTGGCGTACTAATCCCTAACCTCCCCCCCCCCCCCGCCCCTCCCCACCGCGTGACGCTACCTGGCTCAAATTGGACCCTCACATACTTTATGGCCAGCAAGGGGGACGCCTAGGCATTGTACTGGTCAAATAATTGTCCATTGGCCTTTGCAGTGGACAAAGATAAAACCCCACACGGCCTCCGGCCATTAGGTTTCGGGAAAAAAATGGTAGCGTTAAAACTATCGGAAAGTTGTCTGCTTCTATGCGTGTTGTAAATCTTGACTCTAACCCTAACTTGTCTTGACCTATAGGCCCCTATCTCTAACTATATCTTAGACCCTCAGGGTACGATACAGTCAAAACATACTTGACAATCTTATCCTACTTGTAGGCCTATTACTGAGGGACTGTTAGCATGTAAGGCTCGGGTTCGGGGTTCGGATCCCGGTCTAGAGTCTGCTTGAAGTCCCTGAGTCCACCCAGCTCTAATGTGTACCTGCCTCATGTCCCTGAGTTCAATCAGCTCTGATGTGTACCTGCCTCACGTCCCTGAGTCCACCCAGCTCTGATGTGTACCTGCCTCACGTCCCTGAGTCCACCCAGCTCTAATGTGTACCTGCCTCGCGCCCATGAGTCCACCCAGCTCTGATGTGTACCTGCCTCGCGTAGTGCATAGTGCTGACAAGTGACAATCAGTGCTGACAATCAGTGACCACATTATCTCTTCATAAGCCGAGATCACAGAAACTCTATTTCATCTGCTACATTGAAAGAATAGTATACAATACAGCTGTTACTACTACTATATTACTACACATAAATAGGGTCTGTATAGGCTTTTATCTTGCATTTGAAATAAACTACACCTAAAAAGCAATTAACAAGTAAAAAAGTGAGCGTTAAAAAAGTTGTTCCACTGTGTTTAGATCTAGATAGGGTTTCTTTCAGGGATCTATTCTCTGTCCCTCCCCCTGAAAAATGTCTACCCCAAAAGAAATATAATTTATATAGAAAATACATACCCTTACCACTATCACCCCCACCCCACCCACCCCTGTGAAATATAGTCCGACCCCCTCCCAGGAGTCTGATAGAAACACTGGACCTGGGCAGAGACCTAGGCTAAAGGCGGTGTTTAAACTAAACTTTCAACCACGGGCTAATTAAAAATAGAGCCCGAATCCTTGAGCGCCTCATGGCCGCTTAAGCCCTGTGTCAATATGAAGGCCCTATGTCTGCTGTCAGCGTTGCCTTGGGAAAAAAATAGTGTGATTTACCTGGGGGTATAGAATAAAGTGGTGACCTACTTTAAAACTTTCACTACAACTAATGTCTTTATAACTGATTTTTTTATATTCAAAAAGTTTACGCATAATGATTAAAACAAGACTGAATGTTTATATACGTTCAAAAGAAAGTTGTTCTGGACACGGTAAAAAGCATTCCTGAGTTCCATTTTGGTTTCCCTGCGAACTTTGAACTTGATTGAAGCGCGTTCACGTAAAGAACCGAACGGCTCTCTTCGCCGTGTTGTATGGGTTTGCGTGCCTGTGCTTTGGGTAGCCGCCGCGTAGCGCGCGCTTCTTGCCCTGTTAACGAATCACCTCTCAGTGTTTTGTGTATGTGTGCGTGTAAGTTCGGAGTTGAGGTTATTGTTCTTTACCGTTGTTCAAACTCACTTTTGTGTGTGGTAGATTACTAAACTACAATTAAGTTATTGTACAGTAATTTCTAAATCATGTGGTTCACCTGTGAATTAGCCAGGGGATAATCAACGGATCCTGACGTGCTAGAGTTGTGCCTAACACTCCTAAAGCACACACAAAGCTGAAGTCACCGAACGGGTTGAAAACGTCTTGTCGAGCTTGGGATTTCTTTTGCAGGTAAAATTCAAATTGTAGAATGTCGTTTTTAACTGTTAAAAGTTGTTGTTATTCCTTTGGCCGTGCTGATTTAGTTAACAGCGCTGTTATTTTTTTTTCTTATTCCGTAAGGAATTAACACTTTTTTAAAAAGTTTAGATTTAGAACATTAGAATTAGAAATCTAGAATCAATTTAATAGGCCTATTCGATATAGATCTAGATCTAATATTATTATTAGTATAATTAAATTATTAGTCTACTCTAGATTGACACTCTAGATCTAGATTCTAGATCTACAGATCTAGATTCTATTTATTATTATTATCAAGTTAGCATTTATTATGAAGTAATTAATTAGTTAGGGCCTAACTAAAAGTTCTAGATATCTAGATCTAGATCTAGAGATCTAGATCTAGTCTAGATATTAGATCTAGAATCTAGATTTATAGTAAAACTATTACTATTACTATTATTAGGCCTAAGATTTTAGAAAATTTTTAGAATCTAGACGCTAGAATTAGATCTAGATTCTAGATCTAGATTCTAGATCTAATCTAGATCTAGATCTAGAATGATAGAAGACTATAGAATCTACAGTACAGTCTACAGCACTAGATCTAAATCTAGATCTAGATCTAGACTCTAGATCTAGAATTCTAGATCTCTATATCAGTATATCTAGAATCTTGATTCTAGACTCTAGAATCTAAATCTAGGTTCTAGACCTAGATCTAGATTTAGAATAGATCTAGAATCTAGATCTAGTCTAGAATCTATCTAGATCTAGATTCTAGGTCTAGGCTAAAATAATCTTAACTAAAAAATTAAGCCTACTAAAAATAAATCTCTCAAAATCTAGATCTAGAATCTATATCTAAAAAATATTTACTTAAGTTGGAGTTAGATCTAGATTTAGATCTAGAGTCTAGATCTAGAATCTAGATTCTAGTCTAGATCTACCTAGAATGTAATTTAGATCTAGATCTAGATTCTAGAAATCAAGAATCTTTTCTAGATTCACAGTTATGATAATATAGATCTAGATCTAAATCTAGATTCTAGATCTATTCCGAGACCGAGATATCTAGATATATCTAGATCTAGGTCTAAGTCTATGTATTAAAACAACGAGATAGGTCTAGATCTAGAATCTAGATCTAGCGAGTACTAGCCTAACTAGATCTAGAGTCTAGATCTATTCTAGACTAGAAATCTAGTAGTATTGGAATCTAGCTCTATACTCTAGAATCTAGATGTCTAGATCTAGATATCTAGATCTAGACTAGTCTATATCTAGATCTAAGTAGTTTATAGTCCACCTGTTATATGAAAGAAAGGGGTAGTCTGTAAACGAATGTCACGCAGTTATAGCTTTTCTTCGTCAAACGATACAAAAAGCCCAAAGCCTTCCCTTCCAGATCTAGATCTAGAATGACAACAACCGATTCCATCACACATCTTTATAAGGCCTGATAGAATATGGGGACATCCATTTATGACGTTCACAAAAAATCCACTTATTTCCCTTATAAAACTCCATACGCGTCCGCAAAAGTCAATTTTTTTCGAACCCCCTCCTCGTGTGGACGTCATAAATGAATGACCCCTAGTCCTATGGCCGATGTGTCGTACCTGTACTGCATAACTGTTTATAGATCTAGATAGATCTAATTTAGATTCTATTTTTAAAAAGCTAGAATGATGGAATTTTCTCAACAAAAAAGTATGGTAGAAAACTGGTAGATCTAGATCAAGCTGGTAGTTAGGTAAATAAATCTAGAATCTAGATCTATATACAAATATGACTTGCAAATATCAACTCTAACCCAAACCCTAAATTCTGACCGTAACACTAAATCTGCGACAGTAGAGCATACTAACAATACCCATATTGTAAATCAAAATTGGAAGTGTGGGGTGTCAGTGACTAGATCTAGATCTCTATAACTGTTAATAAAAAAAAAAGTTTTTATCTCTTTTTTTTTTTTCATTTTCTCCAACTCCCTGCATCTTCACAAAAGTTTGGTCTCCTTCAAGGTGCGGTGACGTCATTTATTGACGTGGCCCGAAGCAAAAATAAAACGAAGTGTCTACTCGGAATAAGATTTTTCGGCAAAAGATAGTTCTGCGCATGCGCAGTGACCTATGGCTAGGGTTAGGGCTAGAATGAGAGTTAGGGGTAGGATTAGGGATAGGGTTAGGGATAGGATTAGGGCTAGGGTTAGGGTTAGGGATAGGATTAGGGATAGGGTTAAGGATAGGATTAGGGTTGGTATTAGGGTTCTGCGGTTGTAAACACACGCATGCGCAGTACCATCGAAAACATCGCCGCTAAGTCGTAATTTCTCTCCATTGCGCATGCGTATCGCATGCGTATCTTATTCCGACTAGAATCGGCCAAAATAAAAACTTAGATCTACACACAAATTCAAATGAAGGCTTTACCCCAGCCCAAAGAAATGAACCTGAACTCATTTAACACCACATAGAGTGGGCTAAATCTTTGTTGAATCTAATTTTCTAGGGATGTAAACCCATGAATGACTTCATGGTTTGCACTTCAGATAAAACAAGTATCTGTTAATACACCTGAATGGGTTTATGTATATGGCCCTGGGTCAGTGACTTTAATGCATGTGTCCTCTCTTGTTTTTAATTTAACACCTGGCCAACAGGTGTTTCTGCATCTGATCATAAATTTAACAAAAAATAAAGTAATACAAAACTTCAAATGATTGACATAATAATGTAGTACATTAAATTAAAGTTAATGCTACAAAATTCAAATGCTATCTTAAAATACATTCTTTTATACACTGTAAAATACTTATCAACCAGGATATGGAAGAACAAGCTGAGTTTAGAATAGTTCTTATACAATAGAAGGCTTAACTTTTCTTATGTATTAAATTAATGTTTATACTCAAAGATGTAAAGTTGAAGCATTTGTAAAATTGTAAACACTCAATTTAATGAGCATCATAAATCATTTTTACAATACACGTTTTATCAATTAAATCAGACAGTGGTAGCTATTTAATCACCATACCTGTAGGCCTAGGATCTAGGTTGGGTGTACATTTACACTGTATATTAGCTGAACCATTTTAAACTTAAAGTTGAAAAAATGTTTTAGAAATACTTTAAATGAATTTGCCCTTCTAAAATAACGTATTGTGATACCTTCAGAACATTTATTAAGAGTAAATTATCAGTTAGGTTATACTTTAATGATTGTTAAATACTAAGTAAAATGTAACATCTGACATTCTTATTAGGCATATTCCCTTTCTTGCTGACAAACTAAAACCAAATTTTAAGCCTACAACTGGCTAATTAAAAATGGTTTATTTAAAAAAATTCATGGTATCAAGTTGAATTTAAAATAAATTTTTTTTCTCCATTTTGAGTATATCTGTGTGTTGATATAAGTTTGAAAATTATGTCTACAAGTATGCATGTCACAACTTTTTGAGCCCTAAAAATTTACAATTCATAGTTGAAAAAGTAATTTATTGTATCGTTTGAGCAGTAGCCTTTAACTACATTCTTAAACATTAAAAGTTTGTTTTAAATTTTACTGCTAAATTTAAGTTAGATTGTTTTTCATATATTTATTAGCTAATACATAGAATTTAGTATCTGTTAGAGAAAATTAAATGTAATCGTTTGTAAAATATATAATAGCAATTTAAAAATTATAATATTTTCCGAAGCTTTAAACATGTTTAGCTCTCTGTTGTTAACATTTTAAAAGTTTTTAATTTTAATATACTTTTTTAAGTGTTACTCATTGTGGATCTATATATATGTTTAATTTTCATAAATTATACTTATAATTATTACATTATACAAAAAAAAAACTGCTATTGCCTTTTATTGGAATGTTTAAATTATTTTTTTTTTAATTGAAGTTAATTAAAGTGACTACATATTTGAATGAATGTTGACCAAACACTTTGACTCTTCTTGTTTGGTAGCAGTAGTGGATCACAAACTGTCATAGCACGCTTTTTAATTTTCGTGTTTTATTTCATTTCGTGATTGACAAACAAGGTTAATTTAACCAATCTGCAATTTCCTGATTTTTATCTGTGCAGTGATAGATTTGTTTTTTTTATACTGTTCAATTTGTTCGTGTAAAGTCAACATTCTCTTATCTACCTGGATTTATGTAAGTCCTACTTCATGTCTGATATCTCCAATTACAGGACTAGCTGTGCTGGTGGATAGGGTAGTGTTTCTTTTTTTTTTAGGTGAATGTTTCAGCAAGAGTCAATCAGTAGGCTATAATTTTGTACATTAAATGATAGGGTTGTGTGTTTTATTTTTAGCATAGTGTTTAAAAGCAGTATCATTTTGTACATTAGAGTATAAGATTGTGTATTTTATTTTTAGCATAGTGTTTAAAATCAGTATCATTTTGTGCACAAGTTGATAAGATTATGTTTTCCTTTTAAACTGAATGCTAAACATCAGTATTATTACTAGGTCATATACATTTTTAAAAAAAATTAAAATAGAATAACCTTTTTTGTCAATGAATATTAATGCAGGAAATTCCTTTTCTTAAAAAATTTGCTTCGTCACTCCCACTCCGTTACAAAAAAAGGCAGTGGTTTGGGTTACATCGAAATCAGTCATGTGTTAAAATATAATAGAATGATCAGGACATATGCACCATGTAGGCCACAATTCAAAATAATTATATGGCCTATATATGTATATAGGACAATGGTCCATGACATGCATATTCTGGAAGATTTTTTCTTGGTAGTAAATCTTTCAAATATATTGTAAATGTAATTTATGTTAGTAAAATAAATAGATGCACAACAGTATTAAAAAAAAAAAAGATGCACATTTGCTTTATTTAAGTCCACTTTAAACAATTTAGATTAGTTAAGCTTTAAACAATTTTGATTTACTTTCTTGGTAAGTTATAGACTACTTATAATAAGGGACATGTATCCACGTGAACATCATTAAATTAAGATAATCCAAATTTCATTACCACGCCCTTCATTGTTAAAATCGCTTTGTTATTTTTTTTATAGTGGGATTGTTATGCAGTATATCATTAAAGACCTCTCCTGTCCTGACCCTCCCACGTACCACGGGGTCCTTGAGTTGACTGTCTGAGATCACATGGAGAATGCGGCTCGCCATTTCCCCGCCTATGGGAGGTACCTCACTCAACCGCCGCATCACCTTTAGCCTTCTAGCCCGGTGTTACAGGTGTCGCCGGGATGGCACCGTCCCGGAACGAGATCTCGCGAGAGATAGCGAGATCTCTCTACGCCGTAGGGATTGTCCTGGTCCTGTTGCACACATCCTCCGCAGATGATGCCGGGCAGGACCTGAAGTACAACATCACCTTCAACATCAGGGAAGATGCAGGCGTGAACACGCTGGTCGGGGAGGTCAAAGGTAACGGGTTCACCCCGCCCTACAACAGTTTAATCGTGACCTCGACCAATGACAATAAGACGAGCTTCAACTTCAACTTTGACCTCCAGACCGGCCGGATCACGACGAAGAATCTCCTCGACCGGGAAGATAAAGACCGGTACGCGGTCATCTTCACCAAGCAGGCCATCTACGTTGTGGTGACCATCAACGTGCTGGACATCAACGACAACACGCCCGCGTTCTCGAACCCCACCTTCAACACCAACATATCAGAGTCGGCGCCCATCGACCACAAGATCGCACTGGGCAGCGTGTGGGACGAGGACTTGGGCGTCAACACGACGCAGAGGGTCGAAATCATTTCCGGCAACAGCGACAACGATTTTGAGCTGACGATAAAAAATACGAGCAACACGAATAAGTTGATCGAGCTGAGGGTTGTCAGGAAACTCGATTATGAGACCATACCGTCTTACAAGCTGATTATACGGGCTGTGGATGGGGGCGGGCGTTATGCTGATATGACGGTTGATATTAATATATTAGATCAAAATGACAACGAGCCTCTCTTCAATATTAGTAAATATTCGGCGAAAGTAACAGAAAACGTGACGGTTGGTACCGCTATCATTCAAGTGTTTGCTACTGATACTGATTCTGGGGATAACGGTCGAGTCACTTTTTCCATTGACCATAGGTCAGACCCGGAGGAATACTTCACCATTGACCCTACATTGGGCTGGGTTAGGGTCAATAAACCTTTGGATTACGAGACACAGGATAGGTTTTCATTGACTCTCCAGGCCACTGACCACGGTAACCCACCCCAGCAGGGGACAGCTGCCTTGGACATTATCGTCGAGAACATCAACGAGCAGCCGGCGAACGTTAGCATCGAGTTCCTGGCCGCCTTTCCCAACGGTCGCGTTCTAGAAAATACCGCCGTCGGCACGAAAATCGCCGGCGTCTCGGTCCAAGACTTCGACAACAGCGGCATATCCAAGGTCATCGTGACTTTGTACAACAGTCAAGGTTATTTCGTCCTGCGCGACCGTGACCTCTACATCAACAAAACGCTGGACCGCGAGACCATCTCGAGCTTCGAGATGTCCATTCAGGTGACCGACCTCGGCAACCCGCCCCTGCGGGCCACCAAGGTCTTCAAGGTCATCGTCGACGACGTCAACGACAACGCCCCCGTCTTCGAGAAACCGTCCTACGTCGCCGACGTCGACGAGACGGCGGAGATCGGAATGGAAGTGTTGACGGTGTCGGCGACGGATGCGGATGTCGGCGTGAACAAGCGGATTACCTACACCATCCAGGACCAGACCTTCGCGCTGTTTACCGTGGATTCTCGCACCGGCAAGATCTACACGGCCGCTGCCATGGATTGCGACCTGAACCCCCACCCGTCGTTCGTGGTTGTGGCCACGGACGGGGGTGACCCGCCCTTGATGTCCAGCGCCCAGGTGACCATCAACGTGCAGGATGTAAACGACAAGGAGCCGGAGTTTGAGGCCAGCTTCTATAGCATTAAAATTGCCGAGAACCGGAGGATTGGGGATTGTATCCTTACTGTAAGTACTTCTTTTTTTTAAAACCGCTCTATCATTACTGTAGAAATTCACATTGTCCCTGTAGTGAACATTTATTTTCTTAGACCCAGAGATTCTTCCAGGCATCTCCAGAAATTGAATTTATATAGAAAATACATACATTTAACAGTGTCATTCCCCCCCCCCCCCCCCCCGAAGAAAATCTACCCCCCTCGAAAATTTAAGGTGCCCCCCCCCCCCCCCCCCCCGGAGAAAAAAGTCTGGAAGAAACACTGCTTGGACCATCTTTTCTTTACTGTAAAATTATTTTTTAAATCTATTGTATATTTACTTTAGTAACTCCTTTTTTGCTGTAAAAACTCTTGACTAATTACGTCTTTAATCTAAGAACCCTTTTTCAAATTACTTGCATCCTGAAACTAATTACCACTTTTCTACTAATGCATCTTTCTTGTAAGTACCTCTTTTAAAGTGTTTCCTTAATATAAGTTGAGAGTTTGGTAGCATATGTATATTGCATTCTTCATTACGTTGTAAATCGGAGAAGGAATGTTACTTTTGTTTATTTTATCTGTAGACAAAACGTGATTGTAACGTACTTGAAAAAAAAAAGTGTTCTAACTCGTCCGAACTATTCAGTTTTATGAGTGATTTGTTTGTGAATATGTGTTTCTAACACATACACACCATGCCCTCGACACTAGCGTCATTCTCTCAGCGTACAATAAAACCCTGTCTCCACACAAATTGAAGTACGTTCTAAACAAATCTCCCCTAAGCTCGGAAATAATTAAAATTTTCTGACTCGCACGAAGACGAACAATAAAACTAATCGTTATATTGTGGTCGTAGACTCCTATGCTCCGTGTGCAAAACCCATCGCAATGCAATTGAGCAGGCTATTTTTTTTTTACCCTGGTGTGTTGAGAATAATGTTCACCTTAATTAACGCTATGGCTAGATAACGAGTTAACGCTAGGTTAGACCAGTGCAGTCAAGCTTAATTGAGAGAAATAATGTCAATAGATTTTTCGTTTTCGAAAAAAAATTGATTCCCTGATCTAAGCTCAGTGTGTATGTCCCCCCTTTCTGTAATTGCTATTCGATTGTTCTTTTATCTAGATAGTAATTGTCGTCCCGTTGGCCCTATCATTTGGGATAGTCCAGTGCAATGGTTTGTTCATTTTGGTAACATTTCCCCCCCCCCCCCCATCCCCCACCCCCACTGACACACTCTATATCGGAATAATCCAGTGCAATGGTCTGTACGTTTTCTAAACCATTTTATTTCCTTGCTCCCTCACCCACCCACCCACATTGGCAATATACTATACATTTCTGTAAACAAATTTTACCCTAACACACTTCAATCGGGACCATGTGCTGTGGCTTGTACCATTATGTAAATATACGTGTTTACCCGTACCCTCCTTTCAGTATCCCACCCGCTATAATTCGGATAGTCCAGTACACTATTTTATTTCTGTAAACATTGTGAATCCATACCCCCTCCATCATTGGGATAGTCTGGCACCATAGATTGTAAGTTTCGGTAAACATTTATGTTTATTTATATTACACACTCGTTCTAATAAAATTCCCTTTACATAGGTACTTGCAGCAAACTTTATATCACATACATAGTTCTCGTGAATAGTTTAATGGCTGAAGCGCCCAACATAGCAAACACATTTGAAAAAAGAAGCACAAATAAAGTCTACAATTCAATTCATCCATCACCATACAGATGTTATCAAAAAAAATTTTTTCTCAATTTTCCTCTTCGAAATTGAGGATATTCAATCAAAATCATTGTTTGCGGCGGGTGTGTTCATCGCTGTTTTAATCGCATTACACCCCGGCCAAAGCGAGGCTCCGTTGTTAATTTAAACTCGGCTCACTGACCGGAAAAGATGTATTGGTTCCTTAGATTCCCCCCGCCCCACCCCTCATGAGATGCTGTATTGTGGTGCTCGTACCTCCCCTTGAAAGCGTGATTCAGTCTTAGTCAGGATGAAGACAATGAAATACGACAGAAGATCAATGGCGAAACTTAAAATTCTGACACATCCAATATTTGATACTGGTTTTCTTTTTTTTTTTTTCTTTTTTTTTTTTATGGTTGTTGAACTATTTGAAAATTGATGTTTCCGTTCTAGCCCCCCTTGGGGTTGGGGTCCCTCCTCTCCCCACACACCGACTGTGTATAATATTACTTTATCAAATTGGACGGCTGATCAAAAGATTGCTAGTTGCACTTGCATACAGCAGCACAGGTTTCAAAGGGCTTTAATTTTAAATCAGAAATTCAGGCCCGTTGGGTGTATTTTAAATTTTGTTGTTTTGACGTATGTCTTTGGTAAAAAAAAAAAATTGAAAAAAAAAACAACAAAAAAAAACAAAAAAAAACAAAACTAGAATTGTCAAAACCAATTTTAAAAACTGTTTATAGCGAGGACAACTAAGTTCAGATATGTGAGTAAGATCTCATCATTATATGCATGGTTAAGTATAATATTAGGGTTAGGTATCGTCTTAAAGATAGATCGTTACAAACGATTCTAGCTGCACCTGTACCTGGGTGTTTGTGCCATATCGAAGTCAACATTGACTTGAACCGTAGACATAACAATTGTAGACTCGCTCGAACCCACACGTATCCTGACTTTATCTTCTTCATCAGTTTTAGAGTGTATAATTCTCTTTGATGACCACCGCTATCGCACGGGCTGTACGTTCTAACACTCATGCTTTATCCGGCCATAGTTTGCCTGCTGGTTTATCTTTGTGGGGTAAAGATTTTTGTTGAAACTACCAGAACTCGATGAGCCGTTCACGTTTTGACACTCGACAACCGGCTCAGGAGAAGAAAAGAAGAAGAAAAAAAATCACCCACTGATACTCAATTCTTTCTGGTTTGTCTCGTGGTTGGGGAGGAAAGGGAAGGGGGGTGAAAAAAATCAGCGAGCCCCACAAGGCCGTCGGCCCCCCTTAAGAAGGAAGCAAACATTCCTAAAGTGAAGGGGAATATAAATGAGGGTTATGCACACGGCCCGGCCGGCCCTCGTGTTTTCTATGTTTGCTAATGGTTTGGGTAAGGACTTGCTCTATAGTTAGCCAAACAGATTGAAAGCAAGGCGTCCCAAACAAAAAAAGGGGTGGGGGGGGGTGCTCCACACGGGGTAGAGGGGATTAACCAACCCAAGTACGGTTTAAACTATTCCCCCCTTACGCTTCGTTTTATTTCACTCTATACACTGATAACAAACTTATTTGCCCCGAGACACCAGGGTAATCTCCCCCTTAGGTCCAGCAGTATAGAACAGGGCGCTCACTCTTGTACAGCGCAGCTCCCTCCCCCTGTACCTAATCTCGCTGTCTGACGTACGCGCGATAAGCTCGGAGAAATCAGAAACTCGGGTCGTTGTCTAAAAATTACCCCGGGTCTATGGAGATTTATTACTGAGTTGAGGGAGAAAACAAGCGGTGGTTTGTTTTGAATAGGAAATAACGATTTCGGTTTGAAATGTATAGCTATCAAACCCGGTAGCGGCTTCCGAGTAGCGGGTCCTCTCTGTCTAGCGGGACTCCGTCTAGCTCGTTTGAAAAACGAAATTAAAAACCCGAGTGTCTGCACCTCATTCATTTTTCACCGAGTACAGTTCCTGTCGGTGTGCGAGGTTTTTTTTTTTAGAGGTTGTTGTTGTTGTAAAACGTTTACTTGTTTGGTTTCGTTTTTTTTAAATTTAATTTTCTCCAAACTTTCAAGTTTAAAATTATGTGTGCACAGGAAGTGGCTGCAATAATAATTGATGATCGTAATTAATATAAAACATTCATTAGAAAAACGTAATTACACTCGCTGAACTATCTTTTTCTACCTTTTATGTATGTTTGTGTGTGTATGAGTCTGTGTGTGTGTGCGTGCCATATTTTTTTTTCTCTCTTAACGCCAACTGTTTCTGTCCCATATCTGATGTTTTGTTCCGTACCTGGCGCACCGGTTGATCATTTGCCCTTTGGTCCTACTATTGGTTGTGTGCCGTGTGATGGTTGGATTGGTGTGTGTGTGTGGGGGGGGGGGGGGTTAGGTTGTTTTTTACCTGTCGAACTCTCTACTATTTCGCCCCATGGTCCACTAATGCTACGGGTCTTCAGCTACCCCCCCCCCCCCCCTACACGAAGCACAAGTAGATGTCGGCGTTTTCTCCCTGTCGGCTTTTTGAATATCGGTCTTTTGTCAAACACCCGAAACGGCCATTTATTTTGGACAGTAAAACACTGTTCAAAAGCGATTATCTAAGCAAACCTTGATACATAACGCAGATGTTTATAATGAAAATAAAACCGCACATTTTCTTCTCTTTAGTCGTCCATCTTGTTTTGAAACAATCGTCTTTACAGTCGTCCATTACATCTTACCCCTACCATTGATTACATATGTGTTCCTACATTACATCTTGCCCCTACCATTGATTACATATATGTTCCCGTATTACATCTCGCCCTTACCATTGATTACATACCGTGTCCTGTAATTCATCCGGTACGTTCCATCAGCAGTACTCGATCTTCAATGTACGTCGTGATTTATTCTCCGTTTTAGATGTAGGATTATCTACATGAAAATTTTTTCTCGGTCTGATCGTGGTCTTAGCCCCCCGGGGGTGGGAGCCGCCCAGCGACCATTAGCCCATCAGATGAGATGGGGGATGATTGGCCCATAAGTTTTCCTCCCCAGACACAAATGGTAGACGTTAACCGTGCAATTACCAGTTCTACATCTACAGTGTCTCCGCTCGTCCGATCACGTGATTACTGTGATAGAGTCCGGGGGTGACTGGTGAATACCTCAACAGTAGAAAATGGGTGTAGGTTATTCGTGTGGGTGGGGGGGGGGTTGTATATCTCAACGGCAACTGTATGTTAGTGTACTATAATGAGGTGAATTTTGTTGAATATGTTACCATATGTTAGGGTAGTGTTGTAAATGTTGATAATGTCACCATATGTTTAGGTAGTGTGTGGATGTTGAATTTATCATCATACGGTTGGGCAGTGTTGTAAATGTTGATTATGTCACCATACATTTAGGTAGTGGGGTGAATGTTAAATATGTCACTATATGTTTATGTAGTGGTGTGAATGTTGAATGTGTTACCTTACGTGTGGGTAGTGTTGTGAATGTTGAATGTGTCATCATACGTTTGGGTAGTGTTGTGAATGTTGAATACGTCACCATATTTTTGGTTAATACAGTGGGATGAATGTTGAATACCGTAGCACTATTTAATTGTTTGAATACCTTTAGGTAATATATAATGGAGACTAGGAAAAGCTAAACACAGTGACAGGATACCGAGGACTGTGGAGGCCTGTAACGTTGTAATGTTTAAAGAGCCAAAAATAATGATAATGATACCTCTAGGTAATTTAGTGGTGTGAACATTGAATACCTAAACACTATTCAACTGTTGCTTTCCCTTTGGAATAATATAGTGAGTTGCCTGTTGAATATATTAATAGTCGCTTATATCTTCAGGTAATATAGACTGGATACAGGTTAAGTCTCAGAAGGACTAAGGCACCGAGTATATGAATACCTTTAACAGCACACATTCACCGTTGTCATACAATGGGGGGGGGGGGGGGGGGTGGGGGAGCGAGCTTTGAATACCCTCATAGCACTAACACACAGGGCGATTCGTTCGTGTTGGGTCTCAGGTCAAAGCACACCGAAATCATAGTGTAACATGCTAATTGTATGTTATAATTCCCCTCGATTTTTTTTTTCACTTAACCCTGCCAGGTCTTTAAATAATAATAAAAAAAATTGCACGGTGTGTAAGACGATTTTTCCTACAGGCGATAGAGGGTCTTACAAATCCTCCGCGTTGGCTATGCTATGAACAGCCCTCATTGTTCTATTCTAACTCGACGTCCTAACATTTCATTCAATCTCCCTGGCCCAGGGAAGGGGAGAAAAAAAAATAATATTAATTGTTGGATAGGAACATTTTGTTTGGATAAACGAAGCCAATTCTGTGTTGCGAGCTTGAATGGAGAAAAAGACAACTCTCTACTCCAGTGGATATAAAGGACGCCGTTGGTTGGTTTAGAATAACATAGACGCTTTTGAAAGTAAAAAAAAAATTCTCGAATTCCCATCCCTTCCCTTACAGCCATGCCCCCCCCCCCCCCCCCCCCTCTTTTAAACACAATGAGGAGACCTAGTCCTCCCGTCTTTCACCAACCTGTATATTATGGTAAGGTTTTATTTGGGCGCTGATGCGGAACAGGTCGACAGGGAGTCATGACAAAGTCCGGGCCAGTCAAGAGTGTCCTTTCTATAGCCTGTAATCTCTTTCCCCATTAGAGCCGGTGTGGAGCCGGCGAATGCCTCATGGGCCTTAAATCTCCACCTGAACAGAAAAAAAAAAATTTCAGTCAAACAATTTGTCGTAAGATGTGATGGATGGCGGCTGGGGGTACAACAAGCCCGTACCATAATTTACCTGTGTGCCCAGGTGAATTTCAGACACACCAGCTCCCCCTTGAATTGTTGTACATGAATCGAAAAATTCTCCCCCTCCCTAAGTCCCCTTTTCCATCAGTTTTATGTCCCCTTCTGAAAAACAGCGGTAATGAAATTCAGAACTCGTCTGATACGAGAGAAGGGGAAGAGTGGTGTTTTTTGAAAGTCGTGTCATTGCACGGCGGCCATATTTATTTTTTAAAGTACTAAACCTCTAAGTGTATACCTTACCTAAATCCACAACTTTTTTTTATAATTCAGGAGACTGGCGACCTAACGTGGCGAGTTTCTAATTTATTAGCCTCATTTCGGCGATCACGTCCTGGTGTATTGTTACGGTCAGTGCTTCTCTGGGGGTGTTACATTGTAACATTTGAATCGTGTTTTGTCAACTTGAATACGCCTAACGCGGGCTAACAAAGAGGAAACCCCGTACGAATAAAAATTAGTGTCTGTTTTCACGCTGGTAAATTCTACCGCATGTTAAGCTTACGACTTGTCATCTTTTAATCCGTGCGGCTCTCCTGCACGGCTTCTAGAATAATAATGGAAGAGAGAAGGGGGAGGGAGTAGAGGAAATGTCTAAATTGTCAAATTTATTTAAGGGATATGCTACAGAAAGTCTATTTATAACACCAAGATGGAATCTTTGTTAGTGTTTGTTATATGAACAAATGCAAACGTATTATTTGAATAGATAGGATCCACTTGAACCCTGCCTAAACAGTGGGGCTAAGGTTTAAGTATGTTAATAATGTTATCGGCGATAGAAGCATTGTGATTATGTGTATAGAAGACAGTGGTGGATTGGGAGGCGCACCACTAAACCAAACCACAAAAGCTTGTGTATGGATGGTGATGGTGTATATGGGAGGCCCACGACAAAAGCCACCATAAAGTATGTGTTTGTGCTGAGATATACAACTAAAGTAAACCACCAGTGTGTGTAGATGGTGGTGATGGTGGATGGGGGCGCTACACAGCGTAAACCACCAAAAAGTGTGTTTTTGGGGAGGTACACAACTAGAATGTGTGGTGGATGGTAGCACACTAACTACAGAAAGAAAACCTTAAGCGTGCGTTAATGGTGGATCTGAAGAAACACGCTTAAAAGAAAACCACCAAAAAGTGTGTGTACCCAGTAATTTTATCTTACCATGACCAGGGGCTATGTTGCTGTAAATAGCGTTTCCTTTTGGTCTCTCCATCTCGCCCAATATTAGTACGGCTGTAAAAAAAAAATACCCACATATCTTATTGATCCGTGGTTGTTTTTTTCTTTATAGATCAGCTCCGACTGAGTTTTGGGGGGAGAAAAGTGTATAATGATTTTCATAAGTGGGCATACTCACGACGCGATTTCTCGCGTGGGACTACACGTGCAATCGTGTTACTTACGGCCAGCGAGCGCCCGCCCGGTGGCTGTAGTCCGTCATGTGTCTGACAGCCCGACATCTCCCCCGGGCTAGCGCTGGACAATATTTCATCATCGTCTTCTATGCAAGTTTCAATTTTTGCCCCTGGTATGTACTCATGTCGGGAGTGGGCTATCATGTTTTGCCACCAGAGTTATCCATCACCATTTGAAGAAATTGTGAAAAAAAAAAGGGGGAGGGGTGTGAGGAGGAGTGGGGGCATTCTTGCCTCTTTAATTCCTTCCCCCGGACTTTTCTTCTGCGCGGCTGGTGCGGACACATCTTGAGGGATGATCTTCAATCAGACGCCATTTGTCCGGCTTTATTGAAAATTTTTCCGCGCAATCACCGAACGCGCAGTCTGGAAGTCTTGCTACCGTCGCCGCTCCTCCTAATTTTATTTACTTCTCTTGGTGCCTCAAGAAACGGCGCGCGTAGGAATATTCAAAGATTACATGCAATCAAATATTTTTATATAAAAAAAAATTACAATACGAGCAACCAAACTAGGGGGGAAAAACGCCAACATTCATTTCTTGAAGGGAGGATTGTACCAGAAAAGGCCATTAGCCGACAAGAAATTGCGCCATTTTCTCACTTGTACTAGAAAATGAATTTTCGTTGAAGATTAATCCCTTTTCTTTTTCGTTTCGTCGACATCTTGGGCGGTTGATAAAAAAAAATGTAAAGCCTCTTACAGGATTGGATTTTTTTTTTCTCATGCCCCGCAAATGTTGACTTTCTCACTCGAAGACAAAATAACTTTTTCAAGAAATTGCAAATTAAGTGAGATTAAATTTCACTGAGCAGAGGGGAGGCTGGGAGCTTAACGCCAGGTAAACTGTGGGGGAACGAGCTCAGAGAAATGTAGGTAAACATGTTTACCTACATATATATATATATATATATATATATATATATATATATATATATATATATATATATATATATATATATATAATATATATATATATATATATATATATATATATATATATATATATATATACTAGCCGTCCCGGCCAGGCCCTGCTCTGGCTGCTGTGAAAAACCTTCTGTTAAAGACCATTACCTGTGTGATTAGTAATCATCATAAACCCGGCATTGCCCACCCAAACCACAACCAACCAAAACAACAAAACGCAAACATAACGCTAACACAATTACAAATACAAAAGAAAACAAAAACCTAACAACAAACCCAACCACAACCACAAACACCAATACAAACACAAAGAAAAAACAAACAAAAAAGCAAACGAAAACAAAAACCTAACAACAAACCCAACCACAAACACCAATACCAACAAAAAAAAAAAAAAAAAAACCAAAAAGCAAACGAAAACAAACCAAATCCAAACGCAAAACCAACCAAAAACACAAATACAAACCCAAACAAAAAAACACAAACAAAAACGAAAAAAGAAAGAACAAAAACGAACCAAATCAAAACGCAACCACTAACGCAAACCCACCTAAACACAAAGAAAACACTAACGCGAACATAAACGCCCGGTGCGGAATCACCTGTTTTAGCTTAATGAACGACTATAGTACCCCAACTTATTCACAGTCTTTTGCACTCACTTAAACGAACGCGCCTGTTTCAATTTAATGAACAATTTTAATACTCTAAGCTTATCCGTAAAATACCTACAACATTTGCACTTGATCAATCCCCGCTAATTATGTAATTATTTTTTTTTCCCAACACCAAAACAAAGTAATAAAAAGTAAATTAATGCAAAGTAAATGCAATGGTTTTATAAAGGGAAGTAATTGTTTTCCTAATTTATCAAAGGGAAGTAAATGCTATAGGACTAAATAAAGACATAATTAGAATTTTTGTAAAAGATGATATTTTTTTAAAACTTGTGTTTAATGAACACGCCGACAATTATTACTATAATTTGAAAAATGAAAATTATTTCCCAACACTTTCAATAGTAATTTTTTAACTCATAAATTTAGAGAAATGCGCACGATAATATTATAACACTTTAATCCATAGAAGACCAGCGACAAACATATGCATTACATACAGAACTGAGCTTTATATATTAGATATATATATATAAAATGTACGTATATATCTTTAAGTATACTTACATGCAGTTTACATAATACTTTATACACTTATTGATAATTATACACTCATTAATGAATGTCATGTAATGTATAATAGTGTCTTTATATGGTTGTAGCTTGTTTTAAAGCTGATTGAGGTATCGTTTACAGATATTGAATTACATGTTGGTAAGTGCCGCTATGTTTGTTGGTCGCCATAACTGTGTGCATGTATCGTTTACACGTGGATGTGTGGGCGTGTAATTGGGAAACATTGGGAGACCACAGGGGATAAACCACCGTTGTCACAGTTTCCACTTTTGAGAGAAATTATATTTTGTGTTTGAGATCCTTTGCTGTTCCACTGTGCCATGATTTTAAATTCATAAATCGCAATGGGATCGATGTGGTTTTACATTTTCATATTATTATTCGTGATGGATATACACAATCACTAAATGAATATGGCGCTTACTAAAAAAATTTGAAAAGGTGGACAATGGTGGTTTATCCAGTGTAGTGTTAATTTTTTTTCATGTATTTTGGGTCGCTTAAAAATAAGTCTCATATAAATATTGTTCTTTTCTCAAAGCAAAGACTACTGAGTGTTGTTTATGT
The DNA here is from genome assembly GCF_028476545.2 of Physella acuta. NCBI lineage: Eukaryota > Metazoa > Mollusca > Gastropoda > Physidae > Physella > Physella acuta. The sequence goes on from NW_026731657.1 coordinate 1,765,708, forward strand.
AATGTGAGTGGTACTTAAAAAAAAGTCTGGTTTAATAGTCCTGGGACTGAACTGATGAATGGTATGTGAAGGCGAACTGCCGATGACAATAAAAGTATGTCACTCCACTGCTGGGATTAATTTGGGTACCGGTTAGAGATAAGTGTGATCCCCGGGCGTCAGAGCCCGCCCCATAAGTCGCCTCCCATCTCGGCCTGTCCTCTCCCGGCCTCAATTGATGAGAGTTTATGAGCTGTGGCACCCCCCTCCGGATTCCACCGGAAGTGCCTGGCAACATGGCCGACATATTTTATGGGTTTAGGGCAGGAGGGGACAAGGGGCGAGTTATTTGCCTAGGGCCGGCTACGTTTGAATAGGGGGGCCGCGAAATAAATGGCACAGAATCTCCCTCTAATGCCCCATTAAGAACCTGATCCATTTTGTGCTATGGACTCTGTTCGAATTTTATATAAAACAGATGTCTGCTGTCCGATTCCTCCATCCCAGAAATGGAGACGGCGGTGATTGTTTTGATGTATTGCGAAAAACAGAGTTGTTTGAAAAGTGTTGTCCTCATCACGTGATGTTCAACGTTGTCCTGAAATGTACTTCAAGCACGGTCCCAGTATTCTTTATAAATTGTATTCAGGTCGCGGGGGTTAAAACGGCGTTTGTCCTACGCCGGCTCGTGCATTAGTATGCAAAATGTGACTTAAGATATTAGAACGGGCGAGGGGGTGGGATTGTTTAGAGGAGAGGGGTGGCTGAGAATGAATGGAGGAGGTTGAACCGAGGGACCATAATGGGGTAAAAAAAAAACACGAACCATTAATCTTGAGGACAAATCTACCGACGATTTAAATGTTGATTGCCTTTAATCAGGGCCCGGCGTCTCCCGGGACACACTTGGTACTGGGACCCACGAGAGGAAATGTCTTTCATGTTGGAGAACGGACGAAGATACGTAGTTTGGGGCAAAGGTTATCCGTGTACGTTTAGAGAAAACCGCATTTAAAGATGAATGTTTCTCACAGAAAGCATTGAAATGGCGTATCATGCCATGTTTTTTAAACTGCGGGTAGGCTCCTGTGATAAGTGCATGAAGAGATAAATTTTTGTTTTTAAATAAACGTTTTCTTTTTAGAAGAATTTAAAACATATGTGTATAACTTTAAAACATATTTACAAGTTTATATATATATATATATATATATATATATATATATATATATATATATATATATATATATATAATATGTATATACATATTATATATATATGTAAGTATATATCCATACACACATTAATATAATAATGTGTGTTAAGGTTATAGTGTTTAGGTTAACGTTTAAGTGTAGAGGTTAGGACTTGTAATTATAGCAAGGGTATATATATATATATATATATATATATATATATATATATATATATATATATATATATATATAAACATTCTAATACTGTTGTCTTATTTATTATTAGGAACAGACTATGTAGGATTGATTTGTTTCTCTTCTGTATCGTACAAGAAGAACTTGTGGCTAGTTGTACCCAGACGCCTGTACTTTCTCCTAACAGAGCCAGTGGTTTATGTGACTTATGTTTAGGTCGAAGTTCTGGCACGACCAGTTTCTGTATACACAGAGCTGTCGGGTTATCTGTTAACATTATCTCCCCTGACGTTAGGTCGCATATGGGGGAGGGGTGTATACAATTATCTAGCCTGTCATTTAATATGTTGGCTTCTGTACTTTTAATATCACAATATGTTAGCTATCAAATTTATGATTTCGTTCCGATATTAGTTATCGAGAATGTCGATACTAGTCGGATTATCTCATTAAACCCAGTAGTCACGAGATTGGTATCCTATACTTCTTATATAGCCGTATAAATTACAGTTGAATTGTGTAAAGAGCCTCGGGTAGTGATGAATTGTGGGAGCCAGTGTGCGCATGACAATGGGGAAACTTACCGTAATGAACTGTATGTGGTCAGCCATCACAACACAAGGACGGGCCGCGACGTCCGAAACTCGACCAGCGTATAATGACGCCACGGAGTGCCCTAACTCCCGAGGGCTCTTGTGCTCGGACTGTACGTCCCCTAGAGGTCATTGCACGTCACTTGACCACTGACCAGTGTCCAGTTTCTGTAATAACTAAGCCCCCCGATGTTATTGATAGGCCGAATGTTTCTTTTCTTTTTTTTTTTCTTCTACCCCCACGGGCGTCTGTTGTCATCTTGACAGACCTTGGATGTCACCCCCGACACTTTCCCCGGGACGGGAATCTGCTTAAACGAGTTTCCCCCGTCTTCCTTGTTACGTAATGAAATTAACTGCCTTTTCATTAAAACAGTTAGATTGAAGAGGGCGTGGTTGGGGTGGATCCATGTTTTTATACGTCACGTTGGGAAAAAAAAAACTTTGATTAATAAATGGGATGACGAAGCCGCGTAGGCTGACACCCGCACCCCATTTCTCCCCCCCCCCCCCCCCTCATACATAATTCCCCTACCCCTTTCACACATTTTCTTCAACTTTTCTGGGTCAAGTTTTGTAAACGTTATCCAGGAATCTTTGAGAACTCGAGTTTGGAAACCCTCGATCAGATCCTCGTTTTTTTTTTCTTTTTGACGTTCGTATTCAGTTTCCTCGCATTTCGCAACTTACCGCACGATAAAAATACGCGTACGTTTCTTTTTTGTTTTAATATCGTCTTGCCATCGTCACAATGTTCAAAAAGAAATTATAGTATGTTTAAAGTACATATTTAAGCCTCTTAACCGCGTTTTTTAATGCACGCTAGATCTATATTAAAAATACATTTCCTTGCGGAAGCCGGAAAAAAATGCTTCAGATCTTTCTAAAAAAATGATATATTATGTTTTTTGTTTGTTTTGTAAATCCTCATAAGTGATTTTTATAAAAAATCGTGCAGTTTTGTACATAAATATTTAGTTAAGCCTCATAAATGCTCTAGGCTTATTACAAAAGCATACACGTATACAATTTTAAAACAAGTTTTTCCTTATTTCTATTCTTTATTTTTTTTTTCTTGTTGGTATTCACGATGTTCCTATCTTAGCTGTGATCCTCTCCGAAATGTGTTTCAAATAAACATTTGTCACTAGTTATTTATGCTCGAATCCCCAACCCATGGGATTCCATCTCATTAGACACAACTATGCCATATATAAACGACATCAAACACATATTTCATACATCAAAATAACAATGGTAGGAAGAGAAGGGAAGACGCTTTGTCTGTGAGGTGAAGTATTATTTTACCGTGGAGCGTCGGAGAATTCTTAGTCTTGAAGTAAGCAAGATGTGAGATAGATGAGCTATTGTATTGACCATATTTGCTAGCTCTTGAGATGTGTTGTGGAGACTATGTCGTTTTGGTGAGATTGTGTAGCGAGGCTAAGTTGTGGTGGGAGGTTAGGGTTATGGTGTTGAGGCTTAGGTTATGATTTAGTATGCTTGAGCATGTCGAGGCTAGAGTTACGGTGTTATGGATAGGGTTGTAGTCGAGTGTCTAGGTTGTAGTGTTTAGGCTTAAGTTATAGTGTTGGTGCTGGGGATATAGTGTTAAGGTTAGGGTTGTGTGTTGATGTTTGGGCTGTAGTGTTAAAGTTAGGTTTATTGTGTCAAGACAAGGGTTATAGTGTTGAGGTTAGGGTTATATTGTTAAGGTTAGGGTTATAGTGTTGATGTTAGGGTTATAGTGTTGAGGTTAGGGTTATAGTGTTGAGGTTAGGGTTATAGTGTTGATGTTAGGGTTATAGTGTTGAGGTTAGGGTTATAGTGTTAAGATTAGGGTTAGGGTTATAGTGTTAATGTTAGGGTTATAGTGTTAAGGCTGTAGTGTTAAAGTTGGGTTTATTGTGTCAAGACAAGGGTTATAGTGTTGAGGTTAGGGTTATATTGTTAAGGTTAGGGTTATAGTGTTGATGTTAGGGTTATAGTGTTGAGGTTAGGGTTATAGTGTTAAGGTTAGGGTTATAGTGTTGATGTTAGGGTTATAGTGTTGAGGTTAGGGTTATAGTGTTAAGGTTAGGGTTAGGGTTATAGTGTTGATGTTAGGGTTATAGTGTTAAGGCTGTAGTGTTAAAGTTGGGTTTATTGTGTCTAGACAAGGGTTATAGTGTTGAGGTTAGGATTATAGTGCTGAGGTTATAGTTATAGTGTTGAGGTTGGGGTTATAGTGTTGAGGTTAGGGTTATAGTGTTAAGGCTGTAGTGTTAAAGCTGGGTTTATTGTGTTTACGTTAGGGTTATAGTGTTAAGGTTAGGGTTATAGTGTTATTGTCAAGGTAGAAGTACCAAGTCTAGAGTTGTAGTGTTAAGGCTACGGTTGTAGTTTTCTGAGTAGTGTTACATTTTATGGTTTAAAATGACTAGGCTTATATTTTTACGGGTAAGTTTAGAGTTTCGGTGTGGATGCTATTGTTGAATTTTTAAGCTAAGGCTTTAGTGTTAAGGTTAAGGTTGAAAAACTAAGGCTGAGTTTGAATATTATAGGTTTGATTTGTAACATAGTGTTATGATCAAGGTTGTAGTGCTGCAGTTAGGGTTGTACAGTTAGGGTTAGGGTTTTAATGTTGTTTTAGGGTTGTACAGTTAAAGTTAGGGTTGTATGTGTTCCCACTAAGCTTGTAGTGGCATGGGTTTGCAGTGCTTAAAGCCTGGACTAGCTAGTATCGTACAGGCCCGTGTTGGGTCCGTGTCAGCGCCGTTATCTAGTGGCCGGTGTACGTTTCACGCCTACACGGCGCGACACCGCGGCTATGACATGCATTGAAATGGATCCCGTGATAAATGGCCTGTAGGATGGCGGCAGCCTTGGGGTGAGGTTCAATGGGGACGGGGCTCGCCAGACATGGAGCGGCCGGCGTGAATACAAAGGATTCCAGGGGAAAATGTCTGGTCTATAATTAGCTTTTAACGGTACCAGCCGAGGCCAACTGGCGAGCGTGAAGAAGCGGTTGATATGAGTGGGATCGTTAAGGACAAATAGCCATGGTCCAGGCTTTTGTATGGCAGCGCATGGTCCTATTGTTTGTAGGACAAGCAAGTATGGTCCAGTTTTTATTGTAGGACAGACATGATTCAGTTTTTTTAAAGACATAGATCGTCGAATGTTTTAAAAGAGAGGCTTGGTCAAGAACGCCCATGGTCCATTTCACTGTATATTGCAGACATTTTTCTCAGGCAGGGGTAGGGAGGGTGAACAATTGTAAAAGCCCATGTTATTTTTCTGTTTAAAATTATTTTTTCTTCTTTCTATTCGTCTGAGGTGGGGGTGGGTGGATTTCGGTGGATGTGTTTTAGGGGGTCAGTGCTCCCCCCTCCTCCCCGCACCTTACGGAGAGATTTCTAAAAGCAAAATTATTCTAGTTTTGGTAGCTAGGTGTAGAAAAAAAAGGCCACGGTTAAGTTTTTATAGATGGGGAACGGTTCACGCGCAGAATGCTACACGCCATGGGTTATTTTTTTTTAATATGTTTGATTGGCTTACATTTTTATCGATTGTGTAAATAAGCGAGCGTTCGATTTCTGAACTTCAAACATTGATATAACTTGGAGTGGATACAAATTAGCCAAATTAAGTGGTAGGTTTCATTAAACGAATTGATGTTTTTCCCATTAGTAGTTAAAATTGGTAAAGTATATTGCTGATGAAGCCTAATGTAGATGTAATTTTGAAAAAAAAATGATATCCGTCCATACCACTCTCCTCAATTGAAATCAAATTTGTAATAGGGTCTTGTGTGAAATTCCAAAGAGATAGCGCGGCCAGTAGCACAGTAGAACGGGGAGTGTGTGTGTATCTTACAGCTGTGTTTGCGTTTAGAATATAAAAACCTACTGTTAGCAATCACCTATTCTGCCACCCTTCAGTAACTTCGTCAGCTCAAATAAAAATGTATTCTTTATATTGTGTTAAAATGCCACCACGTAGAAAAATTATGATTTTATTGGTGCTCCAGGTCAGCTAGTGGCAGCGTACAGCTGTATCAGACCCACTACAGCCTTCTGCGTTGACTTGATTGTGCTGTTAAACCATAAAACTGCAACAAATCACCTCGTTGTGTCTACCTTAGCTGCTGGAATTTGTTTGTCTTGTAATTCAGGTGTATCTATGTCTGCACCTGTTGTACCCTCTTCACACCTTTAGGCCTATATTTTACACTCGACCCATATATATATATATATATATAAATATATATATATATATAATATATCTTTATAATAAATATATATATATATAATATAATATATAATATATAATATATCTTTATAATATACATATATATATACATATACATATATATACATATATATAGTATATATATATATATATATATATATATATATATATATATATATATATATATATATATATATATATATATATATATAAATATATATATATATAAATATATATATATATATAAATATATATAAATATTAAGATACGAGAAAAATGGCCCGTTGAGGAAGGGTACAACGGGCGCTAGGCTGATAGTGCTGTCTCTTTTCTCTAAACTAAAACCAACCCACCCACCCACACACCACCCCCACCCCACCCCCACACACCACCCCCACCCCCACCACACACCACCCCCACCCCCACCCCTCACCCCCACACACCACCCCCTCCACACACCGGCCCCCACCCCCCACCCCCCCCCCCCCAAAAAAAAAAAAACATGTCTACCGTCCCATTCAACGAAATATAATTATATACTTTTTCCAGTGTCCGCCCCCCTCCCCGAAAATTCTACCCCCGCCCCCGAAAATTTCAAGTACCCCACCCCTCTCCGGGGAGGAAAAAGTCTGAAAGAAACACTGAAACCAACCCACCCCCCCCCACACACCACCCCCCACCCCCCCCCCCGCCCCCCCCCCCAACCCACACACCACCCCCCCACCCCTCCACCACCCCCCACCCCCAAAAAAAACATGTCTACCGTCCCATTCAACGAAATATAATTATATACTTTTTCCAGTGTCCGCCCCCTCCCAGAAAATTCTACCCCCGCCCCCGAAAATTTCAAGTACCCCCACCCCTCTCCGGGGAGGAAAAAGTCCCCCCCCCCCACCCCCACACACCACCCCTCCACCCCCCCCCCCCCCCCCCCCCCAAAAAAAAACATGTCTACCGTCCCATTGCAAGAAAACCACTTTTTAGATTAGACACATTAATTAAGCGGTAATTTTATTATAGAGTATCGATAAGGAAATTTCTTTTGAGTTGGGGAGGGGGGGGGGGGGGGCTCAGACGTTCTTACGCGGGGGGTGGGGCTTCGCCCCTACCCGAAGAATTGTATGCAAGAAACTCTTCACGCAAACCATTTAGATTAGACAACATTTCCTTTTTTTCAATGTTTACGCGAGAATCAATGACGTCATTACATTACTGTGTGCACTCTCTGGTTTGAGATTATGTTCTACTCTACGCTAAATGTGTCGACGTCATATTTCGTTTTTCGAATTACTGTGCGTGTTTTTAAATTGCTTGTGTTTTCTCTAGAGCGTTCTTGTCAGACAGAGCGTTCTTGTCAGATAGACAGACAGCGAAACTATTAGTATTAAATATATATATATATATATATATATATATATATATATATATATATATATATATATATATATATATATATATCTTAATATTTATATGCTTGTACGCATATGTACACATACGCCCACGTACGCATACACGTTTACGAACAATACAAATACACACCAATACATAAAAGTGTATGAATTACAGGTACACGTACGCGTACGTATAGTACGAACATGTGTCAATAATGTAGGACATATAAAAGTATAGGTAAATTTTTACATCTATGTGTACACGTACATGTCCACGCAAATCTGTGTGTGTGTGTATACGTGTGTAGGTCATACAAGAGTACTTGTGCTGAGTATGATGTTGTAGAGTAGGATCATTTGAGGAATGAAGAGAGCAAGTGGATGTTGTCGTGACGGCACTTGTTGTTTTATGGCGGCCATTAAACCATTCAGGTTAGTTTTTACAACCTGCGAACACCAGATTTGTAAGAAAGTGATTCATTTTTATACAGCAATTTATAGCTGTCTGTGTTGTTGGGTTCATGGACTGGAGTTGTCGGTGGGGTTAGAATGCGTTGTTGTATTTTAGTCTGGTCGATAGCGGTGTGGGATTTGTTTTGTATTTGTTATATAAAGTTAAGTAATAAAATATATGCATAAATAGAAATAAATTTACATATATTGAATATCTTGCGTGTGGTCCTTTTTGTTATATGTTTAATGTAGAATAGCAATCCCGTGAAATGTATATTCTAGTGGTATGGTCATGGTGTTTTCATTGAGATGGTGTCTTTATCTGTAAGTCGTTGTTAATCTGAACGTCAACATCGTAGGACCAAGATAAACGCTACTTTCTCTGTATATTTAAGTTACGTCAGGAAGTTGTCTGTAGGTCTTAAACACCGCGTCTACACTTGCGACAAGTATACTATACATGTCTAGAAAAAAGCAACTCCCAACAAGATGATTTTATATGAGAACATTTACACCGCGGAATGTTTTTGCTTACTTGCTGTGAGTTCCCCTCCCCCCTAGACATGTATAGTATACATATCGCAAGTGTAAACGCGGTGTTAGTTCAATGCTGTGGGTCTTCTGTCGAAGTCATTAGTTCTGTGTTTAGTGTTCAAGTACGTAGTTTTTATGTTTTTTTTTTATTCAGGTATTCTGTAGGGCTAAGTAAAGTACACATTGTTTAAACAATTTAGTTGATTTCTAAAGCTGTAGGTATTAGCAAACTGCATTTTTTTTTAAGTTCCTAGTAAAGTGCAAGTTGTCTTAAGCTCTTAATTTCTGAAGCTGTAAGTCCCATTAAATTGCTACAAATATGTGTAGGTTTTAGCAAAACGCTAAAGTTATTTATCTCAGTTCAGTGATGGGTTCATCAATTAGTCCTAACTCGATCCCGGTGTCATGCTTCCCTCTCACCCTTTGACCCCCGACCCCGAACGAATCCCTTGTTTCAACTCAGAACACAATGTAAACACCGACACGGCACTTCCCAGCGTGTCAGCCCATGTTAAACGTCCATGTTTCTAACGCTCAGACCACAGTGAACGTAAGTAACATCAGCAGCTTAGCTGTCTGCGCGATCGTTTCCAACTGTTACAAATGGCTGCTGCAATTTTCGTGCCACCTCCCCCACCCAGTCCCCGTCGCCCCCCCCCCCCCCCCTCTCTATCACAGTGACAGTAGATAGCTCGGATAACGAGGCGTCCTCCCATTGAAAATTACCACGTCACAGTTTAGCACCTGTTCACTCTTTCAGCTTCCCCCCCCCCCCCTCCCCATCACACACAGTTCTCTGTCCTCCTATCTCTTCATTGCTCTTGCCTCTATTCCATTTCATTGACCCTAGTCTCCCTTCAGAAGTAACTTTATATATTTGGCGTTTGTTTAACCATCATTTGCATTTACCAAACATTATATTGATTGATGAGTGAACATTAATTAGAGAAAAATACGTGAAAATTGGATCTAAATTAATTTAACTTACACAGTCAATACTTGGAATATTTGTGATATATATATATATATATATATATATATATATATATATATATATATATATATATATATATATATAATCTCAACTAAACACATTTTCTATCTTGTATGTAAAACTATCCCCCACCGTTCCCCACCAAAAAATGTTTGCCGGTAAAAACAACGGTGACGTGTACATACAACATTAAAATATTGCCAAGAGCTATTTCAGCCTTAAACCCAATCTGTTTCGTGTAAGAAGAAAAAAAAACAGACGCAGATCTAAAGTTCCCAAACGCATAGTTCAGGAAGTGTACATTCTACCTCAAATTTCTCCCTCTTTGTTGCGCGGATTAAAAAAGCTGAAAAAGGCTCAAGCCCCTCCTGTGTTTGACCATCCGTGTCCAGTGTAAAAGTTTTTATCTCAACATCAGCCCTCCGAACGTTTGATCGTCCCCCGTCTTGGCTCAAACATTCGATCCATTATTCATGATAAAATGGCGCACTACACACGAAATTTTATCTCAGGGACTTCACTACTTCACGGAACATTTTTTTTTCTTTTTTTTTGGTAGCTTTGTAGGCTTGAGTAGCCGCAGTAGACGTCGTAGGGGTATCTGTGTTTGCTTTCTAAGTGATGTGGGTTTATTCTTCTCTCCCTTAGGACACGGTGACGGAGGGAGGGGAGAGAAGCGTTGCTTACATTTCTCTTGAATCTCTGTTTGGGGAATTAGTAATGGGGTTTTAAACAAGGGAGGGAACCGGAGGGTGGTCCGAGCTTTTAGTTTAGATTTAGATTTAATTAACTGCCGCTTGAATTTTTGGGAAGGGAGAAAAGAAAGAATTGTTTTCATTACTAGCGATGCCGTTGTCGAATTGGTTGACGCGACAGGTTTTTATCAACACTTTTAGTGGTCATGTATTGGAATGTATAACACGGGCCTAACCTTAACCTAACACAATAGGTTGGGTACGGGCGGCTCCTGTGTAAATGAATACGGGATGTTCTTTTCATCTAGTAAAATACATTTTCTAATACCACCCCCCTCACACACACAAAGAAAAGGGTGGAAAATGTACATATAATATTTGTTTGAAACATGTTCTACAATTTAGAGTACCTGAACGAACATGTGTATTGGTAAAGAGAATGGTATATGAATTAGAGAGTTTTAGGAATTACTAAGACAAACTTTGGATCTTCACTCTAGTACTCTAGTCCCTATCACCCTCCTCTTAAAGCTAACAGACATCACTTCTAAGATATTTGAGGTGCCCGTCCAAAAGAGGTCAGCCGGTTCCTGTTAACGGAAAAGAACTAGTTTTAGACTAAAACGACGTGCTGCATCGCGTTGAGTTGGCCTGTCGGCATTTTATTTACCTTAAACCCAGAGCACACGTGCAGACCCTTAAGGCATCCGTCTGGAGCAGTGACATAACTCGTACAAGTGGTTCCACATAGCTGAGTGCTGATCCACCCCGTCCCGTGACTTCCCTGTACGCCGAAACACTCGGGATATAAAAGGGTGGGGGGCGTCTTGTCTCTGTGTGAGATGGGCTTAATCGTGCATGTTATAAGGACAGTGTTAGCACGAACAGATGATACAGGATGGGCTTGTGTTTATACAAGAAAAATTAATCGTGAGGTAAACTTAAAGGTACTTTTTTTTATTAACTCGTACGTGAATTCACGGTCATTTTTTTAAAATACAGAAACGCATTTAACCTTCGTACAATGGTGTTTTAAAATGTTTATTTTTAACTTTTGTTTTATCTCCAATGAAAAAGTCACACATCGCCGCTTCAGTAATGTGTCAAAAAAAAAGGCCTAGACTATGGGCCGGTTCTTTCAGTATTGAACTGTGTGTTCAATACGTTTTAATCACTGATCAATACCCCCTTGCCGTATCCGGTAAGGTCTTGGATTGCTCTCCCTATCATAACACTGCCTGAATGCGGGGGCCAAAACACGGCGTTGAAATTTCCACTTTCGCCCATTGATCCGCGGTACCCGGTGCCTATGGTTGGGTCGCTGGTGTGGTCGGTGCCACAATCAAGCCATAAAACCCTACGTTTAAGCTCTTGTATAGTCAATCTTACGCTTAAGCTCTCCCTGTGCCAGCCCGGCTATAAATCCACAACATCGCCCAAAACTAATTTAAGGCAATCCTACGTGTGAGCCGTAATAAATAGCTAGTCTGACATCTTTACCATATAATAAAACCTGAGTTTGTCAGTACTGTGGTTATACATTATAAAAGCTAATCATTCTTTGTAAACATAGTATATTGAAGCAATTCAAACAATATCACATATATGATGTATATATGTATGTATACCTTTGTGTAAGTCTATATGTGAATGCGTAATGTGTATGTGTATCTGTCTGAGTGTCTATATGTAGGGCCTATACCCATACGCATTTGTACCTGTGCGTGTTCGTGTATGTGTTCATGTAAAGGTACATTCTACCAATTAACTCTTACCCATTGGCTAAAGTACTAATTTGTAAAACAAACTGTTTGGTGGTTAGTTTGTGTTGGCAAATGGAACTGGCACCGTGTAGGAGGTAAATCAACAAGACGCCAGCCGCCATCTTTGCCGTGGACAGACAACCACACTGTACATAAATCAAGTTAATCAAAACCAAGACTTTGACATCTCAAGGAACTGTGTTATTTTTTTTTCTTTTTCTTCTCTGTACACGGACATAAAATACCGAGTGAAACGGTAACCGGGTATGAAAGGCTGGCCTGTCCATTCACCCATACAGGCTTAAGTAAACACCGCGGTATAGTCTTGGTACTTGTGTTTAGGCTCGGCAGCAGGGAGGTGGGTACACACCTTTCTTTCTCGCTACCTGTCTTGAGAGGGAAGGGGGGGGGGAGATATTTCTTTTATCAAGGTGTAGCCCACGGTCAAATGTCGGTTGTATGTTAGTTTAGCTCGTAATGAAATTAAGTAAACGCATGCTGAAATTTGTGTGATATTTGGTGTAACGTAGGTAACGAGATTGTGAAAGATTAATACTAGGACTGCTTTTTTTTATTTGTCATACAGTTGAATAATATTTTTGTTCTCGCTGGCCGTAGTCCAGAATGGTTGGTCATTAATCACTAGTAAATTGGTTGTGTTTACCTGTGCCAGATTTTTTCTCTCTCCTTACCTGTTCAGGGGTAAAGAAAAGTGCCACGCCTGCATGAGAGTATAATGATGACACTTTGGGGGCCACCAGCCATTTGTTGAAACTAATCTGCGGGAAAATAAATACAGGCGTATCGTTTGTCCTTAGATGTAGATTCAAGAAGTTGTGTTAGATGTTGATCTAATAAACGTTTTAGGTGAATATCCAATTCACGTTTTGGATGTAGATTCATAAGGATTTTAGATATAGATCTAGACCCAATTTTTTTTTTATTGATGTAGACCAGGGGTCGGCAACCTGCGGCTCGCGAGCCGCATGCGGCTCTTTTGATAGAAAGATGCGGCTCTCCAGCTCCTTGAAAAAATACTAATAATCTTAATAAAAAATAAAATATTTGAAACAAAAAAAAATGTTAGTGGCTCTTTAAAACCAGGGAAATTTTGAAAATTGTAACTTTTGGCTCTTCCGCTTCAAAAGGTTGCCGACCCCTGATGTAGACTCAAGATACTGTTTGATGTGTAGTTTCAAGAAACTTTTTTAAAATGAAGATTCATGCAACTGTTTTTTTTCATTACTGTTTTTTTTAAACATTTCCTTATCACATGAGGTAAAAATATGATTTATTTCTATAAAAATAAAGACTATGATTATTGTTCAGTTTCATAATTAAAATATAATAGAATGTATCTTAATAATACGTTACATCTATTTAATGTATCCATTTAACAATCTTTGAAAATGTACTCCTTTAATAATGAGCAGTAGTCATTGAGACTATTCATGTACCCTGATATAAAAAAAACAGTTGCACGAAGTCATGAATATCAGCATTAATTATATGAACAACTTGGTAAATCTGTCGTAGTGTATCTTGGAAGTATTATATTGTGCGACCTGAATGAATTGTACACAGTATGTTGATACATCGCCAACAGAATATGATAACCGAGCTCTGAAATATTATGTTTGATGTGTTTTATTAATCCGCTTAACTGGTGCTAAATTATTCCCCGGCCTGACAGCCCCCGTGTCTGTAATCTGAGGTCGACAAACGAGGAGCCTCTGTTTGTCAGGTTCCCGCCGCTAATTCCTTACATGCAGGTGATATGTTCCAGGTGTGTGTTACACGTGTTGTACACACACACTCACACACAAACACAAAATTAGTATCGTTTCTGCCTGGGGTACCGGGTGCAGCGGCCCTGATCAGACACCGGTAATCAAAGACATGTCGGGTTTGTTTTTGTTGGGAGACCCAGTCTTCCGTGGGGGGGGGATGTTTGTTAATGCCCCCCCCCCCCCCCGTCAACTTTATTACTGTAGCCCACACCTCCTTAGTATCCTTACCTTGCTCTCCCCCATCTCCCTACAATGCTGTAACACCCAGACCTCCAGTCTCCTCCCCCCCCCCCTTCCCGGATTTAGACCCCCCCCCGCTCCATTTCTTCCTTGCCGCAAGCCTTCCTCCCTACCGTGCTGTCAGATATTTGTCTCGTGGGGAGGGTGGACACTGGTTGAAGTTTATATTTTGTATATAAACTCTATTTCGTTCGGGGCGACCCCCTCCCCCCACGAGACGCCTGAAAGAAACTGTTCTGTAGACCACCCGTCTCCCTCCCTACCTTGCTGTAGACCTAGACCCCCTCCCCTCCCTAGTTACAGCCCCATCAGGTATATGCCCTCGGGGAAGGTTAAGGTCTCTATGACTCACCCCCACCCCCCTAGCTCAACTTTTCTTTTGTTACGTCTCCCGTTCTCCCCCCCCCCCCCCCCTCCCTCCTTCCTGTAGGCTAAAATTTTTGACACTTGTTTAAATACGAACGGTCTAAAAATAGCGTGGCACTGACATCCAGCCTCGAGTTCCGATCATGAACATTGCATGTGCCGTTTTTTTTTCTTCTTTTTTTTTAATTTCATTGTTACGGTGTATGAGTCGCTGACAGCTGTGCACCACTCCACCGTGGTGTGGCGGGGCGGCTGAGATTTGTGCTCGTGATTTGATTACCTGTGACCAGTTTTGAAATTTTATTTATCGGGTTTGAAAAAAAAAAGAAATTTATTAAAGCACGAGGGTCTGCGCGTCACATCTGGGTTGAGTGGTGAGCATACTGGTGTGTGGGCGGTGCTGGTCAATACTCATTCCTCCAACACTATTTATTTATTACTTATACCTAAAGTATTTTAAAGTCAAAATCACGTTTTTTTAATGATCCTGGAGGCATAGAATAGATTGAAATCGTATGTCCAGAACAGCATATACGCCTTTATTTTGTAGCAAAACAGTTCTGGCTATCCATTGCAGTGAGGTTTGAACGATGTGGTCTTGTGGTCGAGTACACGATTTTTAAGCTTTGAAGTTCATGGTACGGTATGGTCGGATGGTAGAGTTCACGAATGCTAACCCGAAAGTTTCGAGTTTGGACCTCCACTTTGTGTGTTTGTCCGCCCGGTTATGATCAGAGTATCTTCCAGGCATCTCTTCCCCCCCCCCCCGAAATTTTTTTACCGCCCCTCCCCCCCCCCCCCCCGAACGAAATGAAATTTATATAATTTATATAATTTATATACTTTTTACAGTGTCCGCCCCCCCCTCGAAGAAAGTCTACCGCCCCCCCCCCCCGAAAATTTCAAGTGCCCCCCCCCCCGGAGAAAAAAGTCTGGAAGAAACACTGGTTATGATAAGTACCTGACTCACTTTAGGGAAACAAACAGCGGCTGGGCATAGTGCTGAACACTTTATCCCCCTGTATACCGATGTAATTGAAACTGTGTTTCCTCTGTCTCGTGATTATTGGACACACGGGAAAAGATGAAGTCTTAAGTTCGATTCTTGGGCTTTAGTCCCGTGTCCATTCAACTCTGGTGGGTTCCTGGCTATACTCAGATATAAAAAAAAAAAAAAAAAAAAAAAAAACAAAAAAAAAAAAAAAAAAACAACAACGGCGTTTTTTCTTGAAAAGGGAAAACCTGACATGACCAGTATCCGAACCAGGAACTCTAGATCAAAAGCTCTTCACCGCCACGTCGCCACTATACCTTCCTTTTGTCGCGTTAAAAAATTGACACCTCCCCATAATCTGCCTAACGCCGAACCTTCAAACGGAACATCCCTTGTAGCAACGCTAGGGCTGATATTTACCCTGATATTCGCTGCTCAGGTTAGCAAACAAAAGGGGATGCTAATTCTACGCCGAGGTAATTCCTCTTCAATATTTGAATATATCGAGTCGGAAATTGTGTGTGGATAGCCCCGTGTCTATTTTTAAACTCATGACGTAAGGCGCATTTCTTCTGTTTAGCCAATGAAATGCGTGGGTTGGTGAACAAGAACTGCGTAAGAAAAATATCTTTAAATAAAAAATTTCAAATATTTGACTTAAAATACAATAGGATGTATTTTATTTTTATTTTTCAAGTGTATGTGATATATATATATATATATATATATATATATATATATATATATATATATATATATATATATATATATATATAGCCTATATATATATTCGAATAGAATAATACATAATTATGTATATATTAATTCAGTTTACGCCGTGTGCATGTTAAAATATCAAGGCAGCCTTTTGGCAGGTCAGGGTGAAACATTCCCTTCACCTTGGTGCAAATTGCGTTTGTAAGGTTCAAGTTCAAATACGTGATCGTTGTAATGAGGACAAATACGGGAACCTTGTGCATATGACAATGCAAAAAAATAATAGCATGCCTTGGTTAAATCACAATGAAAGACAATTTAACCTTCTGCCAACTGCTCCCATCAGGTTCAGGTATGAATACGTGATCGTTGTCTGCATGTGCACTGAACCGTGCATGTTACGATGTTGTAACGGCAAGGTAAAGAAAAAAAACTGAAATTTAATACACTCGTATTTGAATAGCACCATCAACACGAGATTATTAAAAAACTATTTTGTCTACAGTTTCAAAAGATCGTATTTCGAGATTTTTTTTTTTCGAGGCGCCCTGAACTTGGGGATGGAATAGGAGAAATAGGACGAACAGGGGGACCCACCCTCACCTTTTTGGCCTGCGTGGGATTCGTTCATGCGTACCTCGCCTGCTGGGATGAGGCAACGGGGTAGTGACCTAGCACTAATCTTGTGTGACGGGTTCTGTGGCACCCTGCCTGCGTCTACCTGACAGGGTCTATGGCGCCCCGCTTTCCTCCAACTGACAGTGTCTATGGCACCCAGGCTGCGCCGACCACTTGGGCCGGGGACGATCGACTGCTCTCCGTCTCAATCTTTTAATCTGGGGCGAGACGAGTGACAGGGCTATTCACGTGACGGGGTAGTTCAGCCGTGACCAGACAGAACGTTACACAGACGGGGTAAACTGCTATCACCTTGTTGCGTTTAAAATAGCAGATCGAGTTCAAAATTGTCTGTAACCTTCGCATTTGATTAAATACATTTCCTGAGGTGGTACACAAGCACCAAATAGAAGTTTCCGATATTTTACATTCAGTGCAACACAACAATGACGTTGGTTGATACTGCCTTAAACAGCTCCCCACCTTTTCTTGTAATGCGCACCGCACTATTTAGCACTGTATAATCACTAGAGGACGCCGCCGCTAAGTCGTCAACGTTGCGTGTGTGCACCAACCAGCACTGTGGCGATATTATCCCAACACTCGATGTGACGGTGCGAAACATTGCGTGTACTGCGCACCGCACCAACCAGCACTGTGGCGATATTATCCTAACACTCGATGTGACGGTTCGCAACATTGCGTGTACTGCGCACCGCACCAACCAGCACTGTGGCAGCATTATCCCAACACTCGTTGTGACGGTGCGAAACATTGCGTGTACTGCGCACCGCACCAACCAGCACTGTGGAGTGAATATAAACGCCACCCCACGTGACAGTCCCCCAGCCTTGCGTGCTGTAACACCATCCGGCCGTTGTTTAAAGAGATTAGATGCTAGCGTCACCAGCTGATCCAGCCGTTGGGGCGATACGATCATCACCATAAAAAATGACACCGTAATGGAGAGAGGATTCCGTTAGTTGTGTAGAGAGGAGGAAGGGGCTCATAACCGATCGCACAAGCCGACTAAAGACGTGCCGGCAATGGTAGTAACTCTTGCATAATGTGGTGATTGAAGACTAAGATACTTGGTTGATTCCTATACTGTATCTTTATCCCGGCATAAATTTTAAGCCCCATTAAGCCCACCACTGTTGTATGTTTATGAATACCTCTAGAACTAAAGTCATACGAACACGGGTTAAGCCATAGGATACTCAACCTCATTCTCTATCCTTCCTGTTATTCCATCATCCCCCCTCCCCAATCCCGTCTTAATATTTTCTTGCTCGTGTCGCCATGTTCTAAAAACACGCGAGTTAATGAATGCCCATATAATACGGACCTTGCAACGCGTTATAATCAATGGGGTTGTGTTTTTTTTAGACCCCAGGCCAACGATGAATTTTTTCCCCCCGCATAATTGCCTCTGTCACAAGAAGACAGACATTGATGCTTTGTTTCCGCCCTGCTCACCACCCTACGTCCCCGTCCCAACTGTGCACCCCCACCCTACGCCCTCACCGCACCCTACGTCCCCCGCCCCACTATGCACCCAACACTATCCCCGTCCCCCTCTGCACCCCACCCTACGTCCACCCGCCCCACTGTACACCCCCACCCTATCTCCCCGTCCCCTTTGTGCACCCCCCTCCAATATCCCCGTCCCCCTGTGCACCCCCTGCAACGCTCCCTGTTTACCACTACTTTCTCCCTAACCCCCCTCCCCGTTCGCTCACCCCCCCCCCCCCTTCTGATGGTTTCATTAGCGTTGATCTCCTTGGAATGAAATGTAGCACTATCTCCCCCTGCAGTCAGCCAGCTCGGGGCGAGCCGCACCATTGATTCACACTTTCTCACACAGATAACGGGGCAGGAAGAAAACATCCGATGGAAATTTGATGAGCGACAATGTTATGCACGCCGCGATAAAACGGCCCAGTATATGCATAGGAGGACAATGCCACACGGCTCCAGATGTACGGAAATTTTTTCTTTCTTTTTTTTTCTGGAAATGGAAGACAATCATACACAGGGGGTGGGGTCCTGGGATAGCCGAACCAGCGTGACCCCCGTTAAAGTGCTGGGCATTACTTTAGACAATCAAACACCAGGGGTAGGGGGTGGTGGTCCAGGCATAGCACAGCCAGCGTGACCTCATCAGACTGCTGGGCGACCAGTCCTGTTGCCAGGGGGGACGCCCTGGTGCTGTGGAGCAATGTGGCATTTCGAACGGGGAAGAAAGGGTTAAAGCATGAGTTGTATTTTGTGTTGTGGAGAGATGTGGCATTTCGAACGGGGAAGAAAGGGTTAAAGTATGGGTTGTGTTTTAGTGTTGTGGAGCGATGTGGCATTTCGAACGGGGAAGAAAGGGTTAAAGTATGGGTTGTGTTTTAGTGTTGTGGAGCAATGTGGCATTTTAAACAGGGGAATACAGGGTTAAAGCATGGCTTATATTGTAGTTTTGTAGAGCAATGTGGCATTTTAAACAGGGGAATAAAGGGTTAAATCATGGCTTATATTTTATTGGTGTCGATCAATGTGACATTTCAAACAGCCAAACAGTGTATCAAAAGTTCTGAACAAATCCTACGCTTTATTGAATGACTGTATTGAACACTACACAATGAAGGTGGTCCATTGACTAAAAACCTGATATGAAAGCTACACATTGAAGATAGTTCCTATATCATAACCTGTTAATGAACGCTATAGAATAAAATTTGCCAATAGACCAAAACCTTTATATGAAAGCTATATTCTGAGATGGTCAATATCAATAAGTCCCTTGGAGTCTAAATGAAAACTATACATGACGTGCAGATGGCCGTATGATTTTTGCGTCCGTTAAGACGATTTGTCGTTGCAATTTCCGTTAATATTTAATTGCTTTGGAGTTTTTCTCAATTCTGATTATTTTATTTTTTTATCTTGAAAATTATTTCGAATTACTGTCAATTGTAATTATACACACATCCATTAAGCGGGGGTATTTTTTTATACATGTAATTATTCCTAAAGAGCGCCACCTAGGCCATTGTACACCTTTTTTTTTTATATTTCTGTTGATATCGATAAAATTTCAACTGATGCGTGTGAGGAACATGTATAACAAATCGAGTGGATGGAAAATGTTTTAGGTTTACATCGGGCAATAAGGGTTTAACTCGCCTCGTACCGCGAAGGATGGAACATCTGCAGCTGATCCGGTTAGTACAATTTGTCAGGCGCATGCGCGGAAGTGACGAAAACAAGAGACAGCTCGGGGGTATGCATTGCGTGTAAATGTTAGCGTTTGGTAACCCCTTTCTTTTCCCGAATGGTTAGCTAACTCGTCCCTGACAGACTTTGTGTTATGAAATAAGTATTTTTTAGTGCACCGCTTGGGGATTAAAAGTTCGCGTTGCATTCACATTGTAGTCACGTGACTGTGTTTGTTTATCTACACAGTACTTCTACAAACTAGAAATTATTTTTTTTGCTGTCTTCCAGTTAATGAGTTACATTTACAATATGGCCTATGGTTCATAATTTTTTTCTCGTCATGTTAAAACTAGTTTCTTTTTGAAAGTAGATTAAGCAAATTTTACCTAGTGTTTTTTATATATATATATATATATATATATATATATATATATATATATATATATTCTACCGCCCTCGCTGCCTTGTGTGGGCACAAAGACGTCTTAAAGACTCTAGCTGTGCGGACCCCAGAGACGTCCCATGTATACTATCCCTGAACACAGAGTCTACACGTTTCAATATGCCATTGTACTCGTCAAGTCCCATATAATGAACTGAAGTGGTTTCTATTAAAACATAGGCCCCACGATGGACTCTGATAGTTGAGATATGCATAGAAGGCTGATCATATATTGTCGTAATTCTACATGTAATACCAAGTCACGCACACAGAGACGCGTTGCCCCATACAAATTGTTCATAAACCAAATCCCTTAGACCGTGTTCTTGTTTTAGACTTGATCCACGCCCTTATTCTCTATGTAGATCTCTATCTCGCGGCATTATACACGGGCTTGTGATGATCTATATCATAGAACATTTCATCAGGGCCATAGAATGTCTTTATCATAGAGCATTTCATAAGGGTGTTAGAATGTCTTTGTCACAATGTATGGACATTTTGATGTGTTTTTTTTTTTTATTTCAAAGAGCCGGCTAAGTGGACATTTGATTGTCGTTAACAGAAGATGTAAGAGGCATATTCAAATATCTCTTATAAAAACGTTTGTAGATCTATGTATTTACCGTAGAGAACACTTACTATCAATGTTAATTTCTGAGTCACCATGTCCGCCTACTGTTCAAAATGCCAACTTTATCTCGGAAAACTTTCTCTGAGCTTCAGTCTGCCGGGAGTACACATTTTCCCCAACTAATAGGCTTATTAAACGTCTCTTTCGAAATCTCATCCTTGAGAAAATGTTCTTTAGACATCTTTAAGATTATGAAACCATTACCCTTCGTCTTACTTTAATGTCAGTGCCAGTTTTCATTTAGAATTGAAAACCGTTGCGGTTTTATAGTTCTATTTTTTAGAGATTTTTTTTTTTACCACGGTGTGTTTTATAGTCGCCATAACTGATTAACTTTTTTTGAACTGTAGCCCGGACTGTTCCAACAATCAAATATGGGTATGTTTAGAAGGCGATCACTCAGATGTCCGTTCCCACGAAGAAGTCTCCAGCAGTGAATACCAGAGCCGGGGACCACAAGACTCGAGACCGGCACCACAGTAGTGGGTCAACACACAAAAAACTCGAGCTATCTCCGATGACAGACCGAGGGCTTTTATTTGTACAATTTGATAGAAACGTAATCTCCCCCGCGCTAACTGTATTGTGGGTAGCGTAGACTCGGCTCCAGCCTAACATTCCAGCCGTCCCTGGTAAACATATCCCCCCCTTCTCCTCCTCTCCCACGCGATTGATTCTTAATGAATATGGATTATTCATCGATCAGCGTAAGCCGAAAGGTTATGATTTATTGATCTATCTGACCAGTTTCCCGAGCTGACCGGCATCGATTTCCAGTCATCTTGGATATTGATTTATGACCTGTTGCATCCCTGTGATGCTCAGGCTAATGGTCAGCTAATGGAATTGGGCAGACAGCGTGCTACTTAATAGGTCAGTCCGCGATCTCGTCTAGGGCTAGAACTAGTGAGGAACCAGAGATGGTGCTATCCGGGGGGGGGGGTGTTCCCTCCCCTTAGCAAAACTTTTTCTAGCTCCAAGGTATGTTAAAGCTTTTAAATGTTGGTGTTTTTTGTTGGAGAAAAAAACGGATGATGTAGACTTTATAGAAGCCGAATGGGCAGGTTTAGAAGTGTAATGACTGGCGAGTTAAATACCACTTAGAATGTTTAGTGCAAAGCTTTGAATAGACGAAATTATGGTTCTTAAATAAAAAGTTTCAAATATTGTGGTGGGATCATCGCAACAAGCAGAAATTGTGGGTATAACTAGTACTTAAGTAGTTAAGTTTCTTCCAATAGAGTTAACGTTTAATATATACAACTGTGAGAGCAGTGTAAATCTTAGTTCGTAACTCTATAAATAAAATGCGTTGAATATTAGACAAATATTAGTAGACTAGTTTTTTTTTTTTTTTTTAAAGTTTTTTTTGTTACATGGATCATGGGGTCAACTGGTTATAGGGTGTGAGTGATTGATAATTTGGCCATTTCTCTCCGAGTGTTAGGCTGTTTCTGTCCCATAATAGTAAGAATTGTTGTCATATGTATCACAAAATAGTCGGACAGTGTGTCATATCTATCCCATAACAGTGACGTGTTTTTTACATATGTATCCCATAATATAGTCGGACTAATAAATGAACACTTTGTCATGTTTATCACATGAAAATGGGACACTTAGTCATAGGAATAACAGTGGGGCATTTTGTCATATGTATCCAGAATAATGGCATCTAGTCTCTTTTACCATATTAAATCTTAACTTCAAGTCCATCGTTAAAATTTGTTTTACACAACATACCATTTAGCTTTTTTTAACCTTTGACCTTACATTGCCTGACCGTTAATTAATCTTCATCAAATATGTACCCAAGTAGTGAAACAAATTAAATTACAAGACGGCCGAGTTCCGCTGACGTCACACCACCAGCAGGCACACGTTGAAGAGACCTTAATTCAAACACTTTTCGCCCAGTCGCTCAAGCACCACTTAGATCCTGATGGTGAGGGGGGGGGGGGGGTTACTCTTGTATACTCCACTGATAGAGCGTCTGACTTCAAAAGTTACACCCCTTTGGTCGGTCTACACCGAGAGACCCTTATCTCATCAACACGAGAAATGCTCTCCACTTTTTTTATATCATCTTGAGGGAATATTTTCGTGGGTTTCTAAAGCAAAACAAATGAATATTTGTTATTTAAAAAACGTAATATAATTTAATTTTCATAAACAAACTTATCGCGAAAAGATGAAAAAAAAATTGTTGGCACATTTCAAAAATAGTTTTTGAGTTGTTTAAATTATATACGCTCTAATTACACAACAACATGACAAATGATATTACAACCGCATGAGAAACTCCAGAAACTCCAGAAAAAAAAAACAGTTTTTCATCAAATTGAGAAAACATGACAGGATCCGATCAGGCAGTATCTATCCAACTTAACGTATAGACTCAAGTACCAACCAATGACAAATGGTCTTATCTACCCAACTTAACTTATAGTCAAATAATGCATTAACCTATGACAAATTCCCGTATCTACACCATACAAATAATGCACGTAGAATAAAGTATTAACCTTTGACAAATAACCGTATCTACACAACATAACTACTAGACAGGTAAAAGTATTAACCTATGACAAATCCCCGTATCTACACAATACACATAATGCACGTAGAATAGAGTATTAACCTTTGACAAATTACCGTATCTACACAACATAACTACTAGACAGGTAAAAGTATTAACTTATGACAAACGGCACGTATCCACACAACCTACGTATGCGATGTTTGATGGCATGTACACAACATGACAAATGACATTGCTGTTGTACATGCATGATGACATGTTGATACGATCTAATACTGAATCATCCAAGTTTGCAACAACTCCCGAACATACATCAGTATATCAAACTGCAGACAAGGGAGATTATAGTTTATGCTTTTATGATCCACTTTAAGGGAGATAAGCCCCATGGAGTACGAGAAAGCCCCTTTTGCTATTTAATCGTTTCTATTTTTAAAAAATAACGGTCGCCAAGCTCTTGTATGAGGTGCTAAAATTATGTTGTTGTTTTTTTTCATTTATTTCTTCAGATTTCACGTTAGATTAGTTATGCCGTTTTTTTAATAGACAAAGAATAACCCACGATTTTAAAGAATGTGCTTAACTTAATTATAATGTTAACGTTCTTGCATGTACTACGTTTCTGCAAGGAATAATATAAACAATTTTTTTTTTGGAACCACTATACCCTAGATCAGAGGTTCCCAACCTTTTTTTACTCTAGAGATTTTCTTATAGTCATACTGTATTAATAAATAATAAACAAAAATGTTTCAAAATAATAAAATTATTTGGCATTTTTTTCAAATTGCATACACACAGAGAAATGTATTTACAAAACGTAAAGAAAGTAAACAAAACACATACATACAAAGAAAACATTTAATTAAAAAATATAATAAAGTCAATGTGATCTTTGGCATTGCATTTCATTGGCCAGAGCTTCATAATTAGGAGCGTATGACGATAATCCCGTTAGCAGACAATCATAAAGATGCTCATCGGTGAGTCGAGATCTATATCTTGATTTTATTAAGTTCATGTTTGAAAACAATGATTCGCATAAATATGTCAAACCGAAAAATGATTCAAATGGCACTAGCCGTTCCAAGCTAGCGTAAATAGTGCAGTCTGGCTCGCCGCTAGACAAGTTGGGACAAGTATCGAACATATTTAATAAACCTAGGCAGTCAAAAAAAATTAAAACTGTAACAGATGAATAAAAATAAATCATATTTTAAAATAATGTTTATGAAAAAAATTCTGTCGAATAGTGAGAGGCAGGCACATACGAATCGTTCAGCGGGCGTCATGGCGCCCGCGGGCACAGGGTTGGGAACCCCTGCCCTAGATACTGAACCATAAATAAAAGATCACGTTTTTTAAATTCGGATAGTTGTTGCTAGATGTATAAGAACGAATAGGGTCGGCCCTACGGAGTATCGCTAGTTTTATTAAAAAAAGAAAATATCAACCAACATATTTTAGAAGATTTATATCTTCAACGCATGTATGTAGTATGTATCACGTAGATTTAAAAAAAAAAAAATTACACTTGTCTTTAAAATCTGATGTATAGGATTTGAATGCTTTTAGTCTTCCGTCTATGGATCGGACGACGGAATGCCTTTTAACGTAACATAAGCAAAGTTTATTTACCAACTAGCTATATGCAAACAATTTTCACAGACATAGTGTGTTCACAAAAAGCTTTTTTTTTTCACAAACACATTTACTTTCTGGTATATTGAATATAGGGGGAAGTACTGTAAACTTGAAAAAAAAAAATGAGTTTTTGACAAATTTTAACGCCCTTCATAATCGGAAAAAAAAGTTTTTGCTATTTTGTCTGTTTGTATGTATATCTCAGTGTTTGGATAATGTTAACTTTTCGTCTTCATGTGTTTTCGTAAACAAGGCTTGTTTTTGTCACATGGTTGCTAAATCGAAAAGTCTCGAGTTCAAACCCTCGGGCAGATGAGGCTCCAAAATCAAACAACTGCTGCCTTGTAATTTGTTCTTGCTTGGACAAAAGCTATGGAAGCAAATCCAAAAAGAATAGCAGGCTGAAATCGGAGTCAATGGCCTCAATGGCGCATAACCAGTTGACTCGTATACTTAATTGTGTTGGAGGGGATCCCTTCCAATACTAAAATTAAGAACAAAGAAGAAGAAGTCACATTTACCTACGATTTCCGCTACCACTAAAGTGCTATCCCAACTTTTTTCTGTTAGTTACGAATGTACCTGAAAGTTCAGGGGAACTCACTCCCGCTTTATTAAAAAAAAAAAAAAACAGATGTTCACAGACCGGTACACAATTTGATTATAAAAACATTCGTTTGTGTACACACAATTTTAAACAACCCCTCCCCCCCCCCCCCGGCTAACACAGCGCTATTACCTTAACAAAAACATATGTAAACAAAAACCGTTTCAAAACCCGCTAGACTATGAGTTATTTTTCCCTTTAACCGTTCTGTTTGCTTTACTCTACTCTCTCTGTGTACCCTTAATCCGCACCTCTGTTTTTGTAATGGGATTCCCTTTCACCCCCTTCACCGTATAGAGGTAAAATAACGCGGTATTCTTCTTCTGAAATATGTTCGATAATTTCACCGGGGGGGGGGGAGAAAAGAAGGGAAAAGGGTGGGGGGGTGTATGGCTCATCTCAGTTGTAGGTAAACGTAGCGAAACAACAACCACCGAAGGAAAGTCGATCTGCAAAAATATGCTGGTAGTTTTTTTAACCTTGGTTATGTTGGGGGTGGAGGGGTGTTATAGCCGGGTGGAGGGGTGAGAGTCGTGAGGAAGCATGGCAGACGACTACACCAGTCCCAGACGTTAAATGTAACACGGTGGTAAAAAAAAACACGCGAAATCCGCGACGCCGCAGCGCCCTATGCCTTGAAATTCACGGCTCCAAAAGGGAAATAATTAACCGGACAAAAGGCACGGGTGTAATCCTCTTTCGGTGGCGCCACCTAGCGGACAATCGAACACTAGGGGCTGATGGCGTGGCTTACAATAGGGTTTTATGGTCAACCAGTGCGTTAAAAACTAGCGGTGGGGCGCGTTTGGATTGTCTCTATTCAGGTACAATTTGTTACGGGGGGATCGTCACTACGGATTATATGGAGGGAGTTTGTCACCGCTAAAATCGTGGGGGCGCCACCCTAAGGAAAACAAACAGGCTCGGTGAAAGACTGGGGGACACGGAGGAAACGGGAAATTTGGTATGTGGATGGGGTGAAGCATGGTGACAGTATAACATGGGTCGGAGTAAAACATGGGTCATAGAAAGCCTACAATATGGACTACAGGAGTAAATCATGGGACACAGTTAAACGGTGCTTGACAGACCTAACACATTGACGGTTTAAAACAGGGGTCTCCAAACTTTTCAGTCCGAGGGCCGCATTGACTATCAAATTTCAGTTCGGGGGCCAGTTTCTTCCAGGCATGTCTTTGATTTTTCCGGGCAAAGTTCCTCAGCCATCACCAACAAACGTTTTTTCCGTGGACAAAAAAGATCTCCGCGGGCCGGATGAGGGGACCTCGCGGGCCGTAGTTTGGAGACCCCTGGTTTAAAACATGGGTCATTGACAGTGTAAAACATGGGTCACGTCACAGTGTAAAACATGGGTCATTAACATCGTAAAACATGGGTCATTGACGGTGTAAAACATGGGTCATTGACATCGTAAAACATGGGTCATTGACGGTGTAAAACATGGGTCACAATAAACCATGGGCACAGACAAGCATGAAGCACAGCGCAAATCATGGGTCACTGACAGCGTAAAGCATGGGTAAGAGACATTACGAATCCCCTAGCAACATCCTGATCACACGTAACATGTTTCAGTACGATCTAAAAAGTTTTTCGTAAAATACACGCAACACACCAGACCTAACAGTCAGCCCCAGTGTTAATTTAAAACCACCATTCACCCTCGGGCGATTTGCTTCTCTCCTAAACCCCCGTCCCCCTCCCACTGTTTGAAATATTTTCCACCTCCCGTAGATTGTGTGATACAAATCGTCACGACTCAGCGGTCCTACACGCATGACTCCCCGTGTAGGCTTACTTTGTAGACTCCCCCACCCCCACCTTTTTAATATTTTTCCCTGAGTCATGGAGCTCGTCATTTGGGCGCCATTGTCTGTCTTGATTGGTCTGGATCATTGATCTCATCACAGCCCACCGGGGTATTTTGGGGGTTTGTGTGAACCTCTCATCAAGGTCTGGGGTATGTTGCAAGTACACGTCACACATGCTGCAAGTACAAGTCACACGCTGTCACTTGTTCGTGAACAGTGAGCAGGGCGTTCAAGTTCACGTCATTTTACCAACTCCCCTGGGCGCACAACGGTGGCTTGTGATAATCAAGTTTGATGCATCATAGAGTGTGTTAAGAGTAACGCAAGAGAAAAGTTACCGAGTTTATTCTCTTTGACTAGTGAAAAAAATCACCATTGTGATTGGTCCATTTGAGGCTTTGTTAAGTATCCTCATAGCAAACAAACGCATATGGTTTGGAGGAATGTAACCCAACGGTAAATCACAGTCATGCAAGGCACAGTGCTATAAGGGAGAATGCGAGGAAGACATAGACGAAATAAGGGGGGGGGGAGCGACTATGGAGTACATTAAGGAATAGACTAAGCTGCCCGTTGCAGTATTGCCTAAAGCAGCAAAGACCAAGAACGATGACAAAAATGTATGAGAAATTAAACTGTATTGCCCCATTGACACCCCCCCCCCCCCAACTCCACCCCTGAAGGGTTTTTGGACGATTGTTGATTGACTGATGTTCTCTAAACCTCGTAGAAGACACAAGACGCCCATCACCCCCACGTATTTTTTGAATGTATTAATTTCAAACGAACAGAATATTTGCATAGCGGGAAAATAAGGATAGCTAAATACATGTCACGATGTAGTTGAAGTAGAATTCACCTGATTACTTGTCCATGGCGTGTTAATTACAGTGTGTGTTCAGTGTAGTGCCCCGCCTCTGTAACTTTCCCTGTACCGTGGGGACGACTTGACCGAGGGGCAGATCGTGTGCTGAGTGTTCTCAGCTCTAGTTTATGCGATGTTCTTGAGCGCTCCCAGCTGTTTAATATTCACTTCAGTTGGAGTGGGGGATGGGGAGGGAGGGAGGTAATGCTCATTAATAAACATTAAACTGAAAGAAACCTCTACAATGAAAAATCGTGAATTATTTTTAAAAATTATATTTCTTTTATTATTATTATTTTAATCTAGTGTTGTATGCTATTTGAAACTTCATACTTAGATTACTATAGGCCTACTGATTTTAACTTCTTGACTATGTTTGCAAGTTAACTATTCTATACCATCTGATGCTATTTTTACTGTTTCTATAACTTTTATCTGTAAATATTTGATACCACCTGTATATGATATCACCTGTATTTGATATCACCTGTATTTGATATCACCTGTATTTGATATCACCTGTATTTGATATCACCTGTATTTGATATCACCTGTATTTGATATCACCTGTATTTGATATATCACCTGTATTTGATATCACCTGTATTTGATATCACCTGTATTTGATATCACCTGTATTTGATATCACCTGTAGTTGATATGATATCACCTGTGTATGATATCACCTGTATATGATATCACCTGTATTTTATATCACCTGTATTGTATATCACCTGTATTTGATATCACCTGTAGTTGATATGATATCACCTGTAGTTGATATGATATCACCTGTATTTGATACTACCTGTATTTGATGTCACCTGTATTTGATATCACCTGTATTTAATATCACCTGTATTTGATATCCACAGGTATCAGCAACGGATCCAGAATGTGGCAACTCTCAGGTGACCTACAGAATGGGCAACATGCTGGCGCCTCTCAAAGAGTTCAGGGTGAACTCGCTGACCGGGGACATCTGTGTCCAGGGGGTGCTGGACTACGAGGTGGCCACGTCGTACCAGTTCCAAGTGGAGGCGGTGGATTCAGGTGAGTTCTTTGTGTGGGCTGGTGGTCAGTGTATAATTGAGCCAAATGCTGGTCAGATAATTGGTCAGTGTTTACAGTCTGTGTTGGTCAGTTTAAAGCTTGTGTATTGACCAATATACTTTCTAAATTGTGCTGCATTTATCACATATAATAAAAAAGTTAGGTCCCCTTTTAGAACCTGAAGCTCCATGGGGCAAGTGAAGTAGAGTTTACCTGTTTCTGTGAACTTGGAATATAAAGGGATAGTGTGGTCATCACAATGCCCAGCCTTTACTTTCTTTAACAAAGGTAAGGCACTCTTCAGATTGGGGTGAACTCAGGGACATTCTACTGACTTGATCAGGGATTCAAATTCAAAACTGTTGGCTAGTAGTCTAGTACTCTACCACTATGCCACACCATCCCCACATATAATTTACCAAAATAGCAGGTGACAGGACAAATGATCTCAGGACAAATGATCTCAGACAAAATATCTCAGACAAAATATCTCACGGACAAATGATCTCAGGACAAATGATTTCAGGACAAATGATCTCAAGGACAAATGATCTCACGGACAAAAGATACCAGGACAAAATATATCAGGACAAATGGTACCATGGACAATTGATCTCAGACAAAATATCTCAGACAAAATATCTCACAGCAAAATTTTAATAGTGTGTAGGATGATTTTAGTTGATCTGAATTTTTTTTTCATATTGGTTTTTTAAATTTAATTTTGTTTATAGGCCAATTTAATAATTGTAAGAAATGTTTGCCGCATAAATTTGTCACATTCCACTAAACATTTTAAAATTAAGATTACTAATATAGTATGCGAAGTTTAAAGAAATTGTTCTATAGATAGCATAGGTGGGCTTGCAAAACATGAGACAAACCTACCATGTCAGGTTGATGAAACTATATCAAGGGGAATGAAATAACAATAAAGACACACCTTCGTATCAAGGTGGCCGCCCGCTTTGATAGCAGAGACATGCCTTATTGGAAAGACATCCGCCCTCCATGGACAATACAACTAGTCAATAGTTATGCGTCGGTCACACCTTAGTGATCAGGTGACAAATGCTTATTTAAACGACAGCGGTCATCGCGGAGCAAAGTTCGTCATATTGTGTATGCAAACAAAGCAGTATTAGTGGTGATTACTCAGCTATGACCTCTTACGTTACATCGTAGAAAGGTTATAGGAACTTAGTTTCTAGTGAATTTATGTCGAGCAAGAGTTCACACAATAGTAGACGATCACATATTATTGGATAGGTGTGATCATAGCCATACGATTGTCAGCAAAGAAACGTAAGCATTATATTTGTGTTGATTATGCAATAAAAACAATGGTTTTACGTTAGAAACCTGAAGATCTGCTATTACAAAAATTAAGTTTAATAAATCTTGTGATGTTTTGTTAAGTTTGCCAAATTTATTTTACCCACAATTATTATGTGTAAAAAAATAAACAAAACCACATGCCAATCAATAAAAAATGTTCAAAACAACTAAAATTATCGTATACACTATTAAAATTTTGCTGTGAGATATTTTGTCTGAGATATTTTGTCTGAGATCTTTTGTCCATGGTATCATTTGTCTTGATATATTTTGTCCTGGTATCTTTTGTCCGTGAGATCATTTGTCCTTGAGATCATTTGTCCTGAGATCATTTGTCCTGAGATCATTTGTCCGTGAGATATTTTGTCTGAGATATTTTGTCTGAGATCATTTGTCCTGAGATCATCATTTGTCATGGAACCAAATAGCAATATCCTTTTACCCTAAAGCAATAGTTGTCATAAACAAAGTCTGGTCAATTAAACCCAGTGAAGTAGACTAAGTCTTATCATAAATAGACATATTTGTTCCTTTGCTGAATGTGTCAGATGTGATAGAAAACTGTGTTTTTCAAAAGGAGAAAATAATTGACATTTAATAGACAGAATGTTTGTATTTGAAACCTTTATTGCAAATACAGTCTATGATGTGTTGAGATTCAGTGCACAAATGTTGTATCTGCATGTTGTCATCAATCAATAAGTCTCAGTTTGTTACTTAGTATTCTCTTGCTCTGAATCTGCTTTTGGCTACAACCTCTGGTTCATTCTATTTTGTTAGACAAACACATTTCACCTGAAGGTGAGGGGGCGGGAAAGGTGGGCGTTTAATGCATAAAACATAGGATCTCTCCCCCCCCCCTCTGTGTCATTGTATCCCCCCTCCCCATTCCTTAATAACTTTTCAACTGGCAATTTCAGAGAGTCAGATCATGAGGCTTAAAAATTTTTCCCATGCTGTTTAACAGCCTTACTAATTAGTAGGGTTTGCTAATTAGGAGGTTATTAATGTGGCTTGACTTAATTACTCACCTGTTAACTGGATACGTTTTTCTTACCAGTTTATTCTTGTTTCTGTTCTGCTGGGGGGCAGGGTGGGGTGTTTGAAATTTTGAATTGCTATACTGAACCCTGTGTCACACAGTACTGAACCCTGTGTCACACAGTACCAAACCCTGTGTCACACAGTATTGAACCCTATGTCACACAGTACCAAACCCTGTGTCACACAGTACCAAACCCTGTGTCACACAGTACCAAACCCTGTGTCACACAGTATTGAACCCTGTGTCACACAGTACCAAACCCTGTGTCACACAGTACCAAACCCTGTGTCACACAGTATTGAACCCTGTGTCACACAGTACTGAACCCTGTGTCACACAGTACCAAACCCTGTCACACAGTATTGAACCCTGTGTCACACAGTACCAAACCCTGTGTCACACAGTACCAAACCCTGTGTCACACAGTATTGAACCCTGTGTCACACAGTACCAAACCCTGTGTCACACAGTACCAAACCCTGTGTCACACAGTACCAAACCCTGTGTCACACATTATTGAACCCTGTGTCACACAGTACCAAACCCTGTGTCACACAGTACCGAACCCTGTGTCACACAGTATTGAACCCTGTGTCACACAGTACTGAACCGTCTCAACAAACTGAACCCTGACTGACTGAACCCTGTCATCCCATCTCATTAAACCCTGTCTGACTGAACCCTGTTATCTCATCTCACTAAACCCTGTCTTACTGAACCATGCTAATGTCTTACTAAACTGAAACATGTAATTTCACCTCACTGAACCCTGACTAAACCCTGTGTCTTATATCACCAAACCCTCTTGTAAACCCTGAGTAAACCCTGATATTTTGCCTTACACCATTGCATATTTCCTGCATGTGGTGGGACCTCAGGCAGTAGATCTTAAATGATAGGCACCTTTAATTAAGCTACTGTTAATTAAGGTGTAATTAACATGGCTAGCTAGCTGTCACTGTGATTGTTTTTCCCATTCCATAAAAAAGTTGCTTTCTAATTTCTTATCTCTGAAATATGTTTGTGCTTATTCGCCTTTTTTTTTTATTATTAAAAAGTTTTCTCAGATACATGTGGGTTTTTTTTTCAAAATCTATAAGGTTTTTATATTTTGGCTTGCTGACAGTTTGATGTGATTAAATTGTTTCATTCTTTTAACTTTTATATAAATTTTTTAATAATTGTTTAAAAGTTGTTGGATATTTTTTTAATGTTTATGTCTTTCCTCAAAGTAAAGTGGAATTAAGAGGCCTCTGGTATTACTGTTTTATATGAATTTTTGCCTGAAAATTATTTTGATTGATGCAATCTTTTCATTGTATTTTATGTTAAGAACGTTTTTATTGTGAAGTGCAAATCTGTTTCTCCACCCCACAGCCAACCTAACCACAACCCTGTTTCTTTACCCCACAGCTAACCTAACAACCACTCTTTCTACACCACAGGCAACTTAACAACCACCTTATCTTCCACACAGACAACCTAACAACCACCTTATACAACACACAGACAACCTAACAACCCCCCTCTCTACCCCACAGACAACCTAACAACCCCCCTCTCTACCCCACAGACAACCTAACAACCCCCCTCTCTACCCCACAGACAACCTAACAACCCCCCTCTCTACCCCACAGACAACCTAACAACCCCCCTCTCTACCCCACAGACAACCTAACAACCCCCCTCTCTACCCCACAGACAACCTAACAACCCCCCTCTCTACCCCACAGACAACCTAACAACCACCCTCTCTACCCCACAGACAACCTAACAACCACCCTCTCTACCCCACAGACAACCTAACAACCACCCTCTCTACCCCACAGACAACCTAACAACCCCCCTCTCTACCCCACAGACAACCTAACAACCACCCTCTCTACCCCACAGACAACCTCACAAGCCAGGCAGTGATCCAGGTTGAGATCACTGACATCAATGACAACAACCCGAGGTTTGAACCCCGTGTCTACTCCATCAACATCATGGCTGACGCCCCTCCAGGCCCACTGGTCACTGTGCAGGCAAGAGACAGGGACAGCGGAGTCTTTGGGACGGTCACTTACTCCATCATCAGTGGAAACAACATCCAGTTCTTCAGCATTAACCCCACTACAGGTAACCTAAACTAGCTAACACAACTACATGTAACCTAAACTAGCTAATCCAACTACAGGTAACCTAAACTAAATTTATCAACATTCAGTACTTCAGCATTAACCCAACTACAAGTAACCTAAACTAGTTAACCCAACTACAGGTAACCTAAGCTAGTTAACCCAACTACAGGTAACCTAAGCTAGTTAACCCAACTACAGGTAACCTAAACTAGTTAACCCAACTACAGGTAACCTAAACTAGTTAACCCAACTACAGGTAACCTAAGCTAGTTAACCCAACTACAGGTAACCTAAGCTAGTTAACCCAACTACAGGTAACCTAAACTAGTTAACCCAACTACAGGTAACCTAAGCTAGTTAACCCAACTACAGGTAACCTAAACTAAATTTATCAACATTCAGTACTTCAGCATTAACCCAACTACAGGTAACCTAAGCTAGTTAACCCAACTACAGGTAACCTAAACTAGTTAACCCAACTACAGGTAACCTAAACTAGTTAACCCAACTACAGGTAACCTAAACTAGTTAACCCAACTACAGGTAACCTAAACTAGTTAACCCAACTACAGGTAACCTAAGCTAGTTAACCCAACTACAGGTAACCTAAGCTAGTTAACCCAACTACAGGTAACCTAAACTAGTTAACCCAACTACAGGTAACCTAAGCTAGTTAACCCAACTACAGGTAACCTAAGCTAGTTAACCCAACTACAGGTAACCTAAACTAGTTAACCCAACTACAGGTAACCTAAACTAGTTAACCCAACTACAGGTAACCTAAACTAGCTAACCCAACTACAGGTAACCTAAACTAGCTAACCCAACTACAGGTAACCTAAACTAGCTAACCCAACTACAGGTAACCTAAACTAGCTAACCCAACTACAGGTAACCTAAACTAGCTAACCCAACTACAGGTAACCTAAACTAGCTAACCCAACTACAGGTAACCTAAACTAGCTAACCCAACTACAGGTAACCTAAACTAGCTAACCCAACTACAGGTAACCTAAACTAGCTAACCCAACTACAGGTAACCTAAACTAGCTAACCCAACTACAGGTAACCTAAACTAAATTTATCAACATCCAGTACTTCAGCATGAACCCAACCATAAGTAACCTAAACTAGTTAACCCAACCACACGTAACCAAAATTAAATTTATCAACATCCAGTACTGCAGCATTAACACCACTACAGGTAACCTAAACTAAATTTATCAACATTCAGTACTTCAGCATTAACCAAACTACAGGTAAGTTACCCCTTTAAAACCTGGTGGAAAGGCTACACCAAGCTAAATTTATTGTTTACTTTTAGTGCATTTTTTCATTTGTGAATGTAATATAAGCCTCTTTTCTTAAAAAATGTTTTCTTTATAAGAGATTAATTAAAAAATAAGTGGTTTATTGTTAATGCAATTGAATTGTTATATACTGTTGATGAGAGTGTTTAATCATTGGTCATTTTGCAGGTACCATATCTTTAAAACCTGGCCTGACTGATAAAGTGTCTGTCTTGAGTGTCCGTGCCACTGACGGAGGAGGGCTGACCTCACAGGAGAATGCTGCGGTCACCATTAGTGTCATCAGTGGTAACGAGCACCCTCCCATCTTCACCCCAACCATGTACAACTTCACCATCACAGAGGCTGCTGGTCTGAACCAGATGGTGGGCAGGGTGGAGGCAAATCTGGATGGTTCAGGTGGATCCACAGGTAAGGCCCTGTAGCCTGTAGCACTTAATTGCCATTTGCTCATATATTCAGATTTGTAACTTTTCTTTTCCACCAAAAACTTTCTTTTCCCATTGGCGAAGATTTTTTCACCAAAACATCTTAATGAAAAAGATTGATTAAAAAACTTACAAAAAAATATTTAAAGTTTTTTTTTTCATGAAAATTACAATTTCCACCTGGAATAACCAGAAAATACCTTTAATTTTGTTGTTAAATTTGTTTATGTAATATTAAATTTAATAAAAATATGTTGAAGTATGTATGTGTTGACATAATGTAAAATTTGGTAAAAAATTTAGTTTTGAATGTTATCTTGTTGAGAGTGTTTATATTCAGATGTTTAAAACATTTCATTTGTTAAATTGTTACAATCATTCACAAATTCAGTCCTAGATGAAATAACAGGGTTGAATTTCTCCTCTTCTTCTTCAGCTATAACATACAGCATCACATTCCAGACAGTGGATTGGTTTAAGGTGGATGAAAATACAGGCGCCATTTCAACCAGATCTGCTCTGGACAGAGAGAGCAGCCCATTTGTGGTCATCAGTATTCAGGCTTCTGCCTGGTTCCCACCTGTGTATGCTGTAGCTCAGGTGATTTTTTTCTTCTTTAACCAAAATGTTTTAAACTTGCCATTTAATTAATTTCCTACCTGTTTTAATTTTAAAGTTGGCTGTAAATGTTCGTTTCGTTATAATTTCTCTGCCCTTAAAATGTCAGTTGACATCATATCTCAGTCTTTGAAATTTCAGTCGACTTCACTTGTCAACCGTAGTGAGATTTTTATCGATATAATATATGCCAAATATCAGTCACCATCCAGTTTGACATTCATCATCACATTAACTATTATATCAGTCCACATAACACCAATTGGAGCCGTCTGTCTGTAATCCTAATGCTGTTTCAAGACATCACTAAAAAAATTTGTTCTCTACTTCTGTAGGTCAACATCACCATTTTGGATGTGAACGACAACGCCCCAACATTCCCAGCCACCACCATGCTGGAGCTGGAGATCAGAGAGGACGAGGCAGCCAACACCTCGCTGTACGTGGCACGCGCCGTCGACCTGGACATGGGGAACAACGGTACTGTCAGGTACCGGCTGGTCGACACAACCACCGACACCTTCGCCATCAACGTTGTCACCGGCGAGATCACCCTGAAGAAGATGCTGGACTACGAGAAGATCAACAAGTACCTCATCGTTGTCATCGCTGAAGATATGGGCACGCCCAAACAGCTTAGCGCAAACTTGACTTTGACGGTGAAGGTCAAGGATATCAACGACAATCCTCCAGTGTTTGACAGAGCTGTTTACTTGTTTTATGTTCCCGAGGACGTTGACATTGGGTCCACCATCAACCAGGTCAAGGCCACAGATGAAGATTCTGGAAACAACAAGAAGATCACGTTCTCTTTTAGAAATAACCGCTACGGCTCCACGTTTGGGATATCTCCAGTGGACGGTAAAGTCTGGACGCGGGACTTACTGGACAGGGAGCTCCACGACACATATGAGATAACTGTCCAAGCGGTTGACCACGGAAGCCCGGTTCAGCTGTCATCCACGGCACTTGTCAGGATAATTGTCACAGACGTCAATGATAACGACCCAGTTTTTTCCAGGGATGAGTACAGATTCTCTATTCGAGAGAACCTCGTGGCTGATAGCCTTGTAGGTCAAGTAGTTGCCACAGATCAGGACATTGGCCCCAATGGCGATCTGCAGTTCTTTTTCTATAATGTACAAAACTACTTTAAAATCAACTCGAAAACTGGTGAGATTCGAACCCAGGTTTCGCTAGACCGTGAGCTGGTGGCCGAGCATGTTCTCACAGTATACGTGTCAGACAACGGGAACATCTCAAGGACTGCTCAGACTAAGGTGAAGGTGAAGGTTCAAGATCAGAATGATAATGATCCCATGTTTCAAAGGCAGGGGCCCTTCGCGTCCAATATCTCAGAGAACAGGCCAAAAGGGACGGTGGTGACCACACTGGTTGCCTTAGACCCTGACGAGGGAGAGAATGGAAGAGTCACCTACTACTTTGATGCAGGTAAGACACTGGGGTTGTGATGACTCAGCTATAATAAACTTTATTTCTTTGTGAGAACTTAGCCTTTATATGAACTCTATACCTAATCCTAACCAATCATGATACCACCCACTGCCAATAGTAAATTTTTTAATAGTAAAACGACTATTTTCCTCATTAAACTTATTACAATGTCTCACAACAGGGCACACAATCAAGAGACCTTGTGTATTAATCTAGTCAAGCCAACTTGGTCCCTTAAACAAAGCACCTCTACTACAAACCAAAAATAAATAAAAACTTCATTCAACTCATAATAATCAGTCCCCTCTTAAAAAACTCAGGCCAATATAGTCACAGCTAACAAAATCTTCTTATTTGGGGCCGACGAAGAATGCTCTTTCCACTGTTGTTGATCTTGGCATTTTCTTATCAGTTCCTCAAGATAGTCCGTGGTCTTCTCAGTTATTTTACTGCTGTGTCCCTACACATCTCGCTTAGCCTTCACTGTTTTCTTTTTCCTACAATGCTAAAAAAAACATTTATTATTTTTATAATTTCAGCCAAATCCGAGCAATCCGCCATGTCAAACTTTGAGGTCCACCCAACATCCGGCAGAGTCTCCACAAGGGAGGTTCTTGACTACGAGACCAAGACCGTTTACCACCTGACCATCGTTGCTAAGGACAACGGCCTCCCACCCCGCAGCTCATCCCAACCACTGACCATATCCATCTTGGACGTCAACGACCAGGCGCCGCTGTTCCAAGCACGCAACGTCAGCTTCAACTGTGTCGAGAACGTCAGCATCGGCACGTTTGTCGGACAGGTGAAAGCCACGGACAAGGACTCTGGAGAGAACGGGAAGATAAATTATTATCTGGTCGGAGGAAACGTCTTCGGGTCTTTTTCAGTCAATCAGAGCTCAGGGGTTATAACCACAGTTAGACAGATAGATTATGAGGAGTCGTCTTCCCATTCTCTAAATATACAAGCAGTGGATAACAGTGCAGCGTGGCCCAAAAGCAGTAATATAACAGTCACCATCTTTGTGAGTTGTGTTATTTTTATTTGTCTGTTCTAATTGAATATTTAGAATCTTAACTCTTTTTATTCAAACTTTTTTTTTTGCATTGGTAAAAGCACTAATTCAAACTTTTAATATTCAGATTTTTTTTGTTTAACTAATTTGATGTGTATTATATCATATCATACAGTAATTATTTTCATTATGATTAGTTTTTCTTCATTTCACCAATTTGTCTGATGTTTTTCACCACTTTGTCTGATGTTTTTCACCAATTTGTCTGATGTTTTTCACCAATTTGTCTGATGTTTTTCACCAATTTGTCTGATGTTTTTCACCAATTTGTCTGATGTTTTTCACCAATTTGTCTGATGTTTTTCACCAATTTGTCTGATGTTTTTCACCAATTTGTCTGATGTTTTTCACCAATTTGTCTGATGTTTTTCACCACTTTGTGTGATGTTTTTCACCAATTTGTCTGATGTTTTTCACCAATTTGTCTGATGTTTTTCACCAATTTGTCTGATGTTTTTCACCAATTTGTCTGATTTTTTTCACCAATTTGTCTGATGTTTTTCACCAATTTGTCTGATGTTTTTCACCACTTTGTGTGATGTTTTTCACCAATTTGATGTTTTTCACCAATTTGTCTGATGTTTTTCACCAATTTGTCTGATGTTTTTCACCACTTTGTGTGATGTTTTTCACCAATTTGTCTGATGTTTTTCACCAATTTGTCTGATGTTTTTCACCAATTTGTCTGATGTTTTTCACCAATTTGTCTGATGTTTTTCACCAATTTGTCTGATGTTTTTCACCAATTTGTCTGATGTTTTTCACCTTTCACCAATTTGTCTGATGTTTTTCACCAATTTGTCTGATGTTTTTCACCTTTCACCAATTTGTCTGATGTTTTTCACCTTTCACCAATTTGTCTGATGTTTTTTTTACCAATTTGTCTGATGTTTTTTTTACCAATTTGTCTGCCGTTTCACCAGATAAAAGATGTGAATGACAACCCGCCAGTGTTTGACCAGGACCCGGTCATCATACGCACCATCGCAGAGAACATGCCCCTTAACACTGTCATCCACACTTTCCTGGCCACTGACCGTGACTCCGGCATCAACGGAACGGTCAAGTACTTCATTGATTCCTCCAGCCAGGGAGACAACTCCTACCTGGCCATAAACCCTGACACAGGGGAGATGTACATCTCTGCTGTTATAGACTATGAAACGGTGAGTGTTTAGAAGAAAAGCCAACCGACACTTTGAAATTTTTTGACAGCTTTTAACCCAATCATGAGTTACAGGGTTATAGAAAAAAATCAAACGGTGATGATAGGATGTTGTATTTCTTTAATCTCTCAGTTCTTTATTTCAATTTATTTACTTACTTAGTCCTCTTTGCTCCTTATGGAACATAGGGCCTTCACCATTTCCTTCCATTTCTTCCGATCCCCTGCTATTAATTTTGTCATTTCCCAAGACATCCCTGTTGGCTTCAGTTCTTCAAGAAGACTCTGCCTCCAGGTCTGTCTTGGGCGCCCTCTATTCCGCTTTCCCTGGGGGTTCCACTCAAGTGCTTGGCGTGTAACATTTGTGTGAGCCTTTCGTAGTGTGTGACCCACCCAGCGCCACTTCCTCCTTGTTTCAATTTTCTGGCATATAATTCTTGATTATCTGTTTATTTTACTTATGGCTTGTATTTACCAATGACCATTCTAATTAAGTTGTCCTCACACCTCCCCAGGTCCAGCAAATCTCTGTCATTGTGGTGGCCAAAGACGCCTGCCCGTCCCCCACACTCTCCTCGCAGATGACCACCATCATATTCGTCACGGATGTCAACGACAACGCCCCGCGCTTCGACCCCATCCCTGACCTGAGCGTGTCCGAGGACGAGGCTGTGGGCTTTGTCCTGAGGGTGCTAGTGGCTATTGACCAGGACTCTAACGTGGACAACAGCGGCAACAACCTGGTCAGGTACAGGATTGTGTCCGGGAATGAGGACGGGAGGTTCTACCTGAATCCAGAGACAGGTAACTTGACTTATAAACTGTTCTGGCCGATTGGTTCACATCAGTCTTTAAAAATCTCTGATTTTAGGGCTAGTCTAAAAACATGCTGTCTATAATAGAATGTAAGGCTCATTTGCTGAAACATTCCTTAGTTTCTTCTTTGAAAATAAGTTAAATAAAAATAAGGAAATCACATCTAGTGAAGACAATATAAACATGCACAAACTAGATTCACCCTCTTGTAAAAACATAATGACAATACTAATACTACTTTTTAAACGATGACATTGCTAGGCATGGTAGTATTATTTCACTCTGGTCTTTTGTGATAAATTTATATCTAAATATGAATCCCTTGAATAATTCCTTTAGTTTTACAGCATTTGATGTACACTATATTGTTTAGAACATATAAACATCAATTGTACTAAAAATATAAACAAATAACGGTAGCTACAGTCCAATGATGTATTGGTCTAAATGTCTTGAAATTTTCCCTATAGGTACTCTACTGTGAATGATGAACAGGTCTTAATGTCTTCAAATATTCCCAATAGGTTCTCTGCAGTTGAATGATGTAATAATCTAATTGTCTTTATAAATATTCCCTATAGGTTCTCTACAGTTGAATGATGCACTGGACTATGAGACTAAAGCCAGCTACAATCTAAACATCAGTGCTGAAGACATGGGCATGCCCAAACTGGTCACCTACAAACAGCTGTACATCACCTTGATAGATGCCAATGACAACTCCCCAGTTTTCAAACAGTCCACCTACCATGCTAACATTACAGAGAACTCGCCTGTGAAAACTCCAGTAATTTCTGTCCTAGCTACGGATGCAGACACAGGTAACATCCCTGACAGTTTGTCCTTTAACTCATTGCGTAACGCCAGAGTTCTACAATCATGGTCACATACTTTTAAAGCACCACAACTAAATTTTATAATATGACAAACTTTTCTTGTGTAATGATAGACTATTATAGCTTGACTCAGTGTTAACTTTTATTTTTGACACAACTTATTATAATATTAGTGTTGATCTATCTCGAGGCCCTCATTGCTATTTGATTATTATAATTAATTCTGTAACACTTTGACTTTTACTCTTATCTCTGCATTAAAAACATAGTCCTTTTAATTTTCCAATATCGTTAAAAACTTAGTAGTGTGACTATTATTTTTCAAGAATTGTGGGTAGGCCTATTATGATCATATTGAAATTAATATTACATGCTCAACTCCCCAGACTTTGTTGTTTTTAATTAAAAAATAATAATTGGACTACTGAGGCTTAAATAATAAAATATTAATTTTAAACAAACATCAAATTTCTGGATCTTCATTTACAGGTCTCAATGGAGCCTTGACCTACCAGATACCCAGTGGTATTGTGGGGGACAGGTTCACAGTGGACCCAAAGACTGGCCAGATCACAAACACAGTTGTGCTGGACAGGGAGGAGAGGGACAGCTACACCATCACCGTCTACGTCCAGGACGGGGCCTACCCCTTCTACTTCAGCACCTGCCGGGTGGTCATCACAGTGGTGGACATCAATGATAATCCTCCCATCTTCAAGGAGCAGACGTACAGGCTGGAGATTCCGGAGAACAGAGCTCAGAATTCTGTGATAAGTTTGGTGGCTACTGACCGCG
Organism: Physella acuta; assembly: GCF_028476545.2. Lineage (NCBI taxonomy): Eukaryota > Metazoa > Mollusca > Gastropoda > Physidae > Physella > Physella acuta. The sequence goes on from NW_026731657.1 coordinate 1,808,292, forward strand.
ATGTGGGGGAAAATGCCAGAGTTACTTATGCCATCACAGGTGAGAGAGAGACATCGGTTTCTGTCTGATTCCATATGTTTTTGGCATACCCTCTTCAGTCTGATTCTTCTTTCCTGTTTGCCTATTTCCATATGTTTTTAGGCATACCCTCTTCTGTCTGATTGAAAGATCTCTTGACTATTTCATATGCAGTAGCCACATTTAAACTCGATTTTATCTCTCTCTAATGATCAACTAGTAAAAATACTGTTTGTTGATCTTGTAATCACTTACAAGTCACTAAATTATTGATTAGTTTGTTGTATGTGTGGATTTCGGAGTCTTAATTTATATAATAATTTCATCACTAATTATTAAAAATTAAAACAATTTTTTTTTATTTGCAGGCGGTGATTCCATCAGCTTCATCATTGACCCTCAACATGGTCACCTGTCAAACCAACCCCTGGACAGGGAGACCATCGGCATGTACAACCTGACCATCACCGCCCAGGACCATGGCCCCACGCCCCTCTCCGCCACAGCTTACGTTATTGTCACTGTGTTGGATGAGAATGACAACAGTCCCAGCTTTGACCAAGTGGTAAGTTTTTATTATTTTTTTAAAAAGTAATAAATAACAATAGTTTTATTATCTTCATAAATTACCTTTTATTGTCTTGAATTTGTAAGGACTCTAACACTACCAGTTTTATTACTATTTGCATAAACCTCACTGCAGCTACCATTTGTATTAAGTTTAATAACTTCCCTAGAAGTTGTCATTTTATATAACTAATTGCTTGGTGTTTAATTTCTCTTTATGCCCCAATTTGGGCATGTAATTTACCATCAGATCTTTTGCATTTTTCTTCAATTTTAAACCTGCCTTCTTTGCTATTTAAAATTAATCTATTATATAATACATTCTAAACTTCTAAAAGCTATGTATACATTTTCTTCTCACATCATTAGCAGATTTTAAAATATTCTTATGAAGTTGATTTAACTCTTATTGGATTTATACATCAACAACTGATTATACTAGCTCTTTTTGTGAGAACCATGATTTATATAAAAATGCGTAGCCTACCTGTCTATGATAAATAATGTTGACCTTTGCCACCAGGTATACACTGCCAGCATACCAGAGGACATCAAACCCAGTACAGTTGTACTCAATGTACGAGCCACTGACCCTGACTTGAATGAAAATGGGCGGGTCATGTACTCCCTGGGGAATGAAACGGGTGGACTTTTTGACATCAACAGCACTACTGGTGTTATCTACACCAGCGGGTGAGCGACGGAATTTTTTTCTCATTTGTTTTGGTGTATCAGAAATGTTTTCTAATTTGTGTATTGTATTAATTTTTGTCTCATTTGTGTTTGTGTATCAGAAATTGTTTTCTAATTGGTGTTATTTCTTACTTTTTGTCTCATTTGTGTTGGTGTACAGGGAAATTTTGGTTTCATTTGTATGCATGTGCGAGAAAATTTTGGTCTTATTTGTGTCAGTATACAAAAGCTTTGTTCTCATTTTATGTTGTTGTATCAGGAAATTTCTATCCTTTTATTTTATTGAAAATATCTAGATAATATCTGAACAATTATTTTATATAACCAACTAATAAGAAATTCTAATTAATATTGGTTTTGTTGTTCGATGATGTGAAATAAAATTGTATTGTATGACAATTACGATACTAGACACCATGGCCTTTGTTTAAATTGACACTTAGTTACAAAATTAAATTGAAAAAAAAAATAGATTTACAAAATACAAATGGAAAACATAAATTTAAAAAAAAAATTGTTGTTTAGTAGTGCCATAAAAATTGTTGATTTAAACGTTAGATCCCTGTGGATAAGACGATAACCAAAACAATTATTATTTTGGCCTTTTCAGAATGTTTGACAGGGAAAAAGTGGACAGGTATTCCATCACAATCATGGCTTCGGACAGCGGCAGTTCAGGACCCAGAAACACAACAGCCCGCATCCAGATCACGGTGACTGATGTCAACGACAACGCTCCAACGTTCGCCATGGTTCCGTACACCGCCAGGCTCAATGCCACCACCCCCAAGAACAGTTTTGTGCTGACCGTGTCCACAACAGATCCAGATCTGGGGGTCAATGGAACGGTGGAGTACTCACTGGACAATGGGGACAATGCTTCCAACATTACTAAGGTATGAGGCTTTATTATTATCTTTCTGTTGTTGAAAGTTATGAATAATAGATTTAACTCTTGAATAATTAGAATATTTAATTTTTTATTTATTTTTTATTTGTTATGCATAGTTTACAAATTAACATTTAAATATACATAGATTTATAGAAAGATGTACACTACAGCAAATTTTATTCAAAGTATTTTCAAAATAGAAGGAATTTCTGTACATTCACATAAACAGTTTTTCAGTTCCTCTATTTCAGATTAAAAAACAATTCTTGTAGTTCAGTATTAGCGTGAGGTTTACTCATCAAATGTTTTTGTGATACATTTGTTCACTAACATATTTTAAAAAACAATTCTCATAGTTCAGTATTAGCGTGAAGTTTACTTATCAAATATTTTTTCTCTAGCATATTTAAAAAAATAATTCTCGTAATTCAGAATTAGCGTAAAGTTTGCTCATCTATTGTTTTTTGTTTTTTATTCTTCAGTATTTCAGAATCAGCTCAGCCGGTGAGGTTTTCACAAGTGATGCCCTAGTTACAGTACCTGGACGCTACAGGCTGAACGTCATTGCTAAAGATTTGGCTGTCCCAGCATCATCCAGACTAACCTCCACGGGTCAGTGAATCTTTGACCCGGCATGGTCTTCTTGTCGTTGATTTAGATTACAGATTTTTATTTAATTTTTTAATATAACTTATTTGGTTTTCATCTTTCCTTTGCGGCCCCTGCGGTGCAAAGGGCTGCAATTACACATGTCCAGCAGACTCAGTTTTGGGCGGCTCCCTTTATCTGTGCCTTGGTGAGCCCAGCTGTCTTAGCCTCTTCCTCTACTGTTCTTTTCCATATTTTGGTTTTATGTCTTGATAAATATTTGTTAAGGATCTTTGTAACTATGAATATAATTTTTTTTTAATGTGTATGTTTTTGTATACACTATCCCTTCATATTCGGTAGTCACTGGCACGGGTGAACTCTACTTCACCTGCCACGTGGACTACAAAGTTCAGAAAACTACTTTTCTTACATTTTTCTTTGTGTAGGAGTATAGAATTACTATGATGATATATGTAATGGTGAATGTACACATTACACAAATATGTTTGTACAGCAATTGATTAATCATATCTGATGTATAGAAGACAAATACAGTATGTCCACATTTTTGTGAAATCAGTGAACATTTATTGTACATATATTGGGAAAAACAAAAAGCTACCATATCACTCATGTAGAATGTCTAAAATGTTTAATGCAAATATTTTATCATGTTAACATAATATTTTACACTATTTTAACATTGGAATGAGATACTTTTTTTCTCGAGATTTCTTGGACATACTGCATTTGTCCTCTATACAGTTGATGTGTTATTTATATAGTACATAACTGAACATGGGAAGATTTGTATTAATGTAACTCGGGAATATTATATCATATCTTATCTTGAGATTATCTGTAAATTATATATACATTTGTAATACAAGCTTTTTCACGTTCACGCCACATGATCTAATTACAAGCCATTAATCCCCTATACACCCACAGGTGTGATTGAGATAACCATTGGCTCACCTGAGAGCACCACGTTCCGCTTCACCTCACCTGAGTACAGAGCACAGATCAACGAGAACTCCCCGGTCAATACCCCTGTGGTCCAGGTGGCCACAGAGACTGTCCCCCCCACCTCCACCACTGCAGTTTACAGCTTCGCCAGTGGGAATGAAAACGGAGCTTTTAAAATTAACGGCACAGGTGAGTTTACATGGCCAATTTTTTGTTACCTATTCCTGTGTGTTATTATGACCTGATCATCTGTTGTCATGACTACAGATTTTTTTTTAATAGAAATGTTTTTTTCTTTTGACCTTCTTTTTGTATTTGTTTATAGTTTAGTAGAGTATACATTTTTTTAAAAAAATATTGTTGTAACTGTTTATAGTTGATCAGAGTATGTAATTTAAAAAAAAAATTTTTTGTATCTGTTTATAGTTTAGTAGAGTGTATACTCATTTTAAAAATGTATTGATAACATAGGTAAATGTTATGGTGATGTATCATTTAATTAGATTCTTGTCGCTAGAAGTATTTACCATCTCTGTTCTCTATTCCAGGGCATATATCAGTGCAGAACTCACAACGGCTGGACTATGAAACAAACCCATCCATCCGTCTGATCGTCATGGCAACCAGCGGGAGTCTGTACGCCTACAGCACAGTGTGGGTTAACTTAACTGACGTCAACGACAACGTCCCCAGGTTCTCACAGTCCAGATACGTGTCTGCCATATGGGAGAACAACCCAGCCTACACCGCCACATATGTGACACAAGTACGTTTGTTTTTACCTTGTTTTTACAAGTGGTTTTTTTGTTAGTTGAGCCTTATAATGGTGGAGCTGTGTGGTCTTATTGTAGCTGTGTGGCTGCTAACCGAAAAGTCTCCAGGTTTAGATTCCTGACTTGTGACTGTAGGGTGTCCCTGAGACCACCCAGCTCATATGGGTACTTAACTCACGTTAGGGAAAAGTAAAGACTGCTAGGTAAAGTGCTGAACACACTATCTCTTCGTATGCCGAGGTCACAGTAACAGGTGAATTCTACTTCAGATGCCACCGTCAGGTTTGAAAAGGTGAAACTTTTTATATAAATGAAATTTGTACTCTGCCTAAGCTTTATCTACATGGTGATTTTCTGTGAATTAAAACTGTTACTTAGCCTAATCTGTATCTTCAAGGTGATTTTCTGTGTATTAAAGAGTTCCCAGAAAAATGACCAAAATCTGAAAAACTGCAAGGGGAAACTGCCTAAACAGAAAAATGCGCTTATACTAATTATACAAACACACTTTAATTTTGTCATATTTTGTGGAAATGTGTTTATTATGTGACATTGTACATGTATTCACTCTTTATTAATGTCTACAAATCCTTGATTTAAGAAAACAAAAATGCTCTTTCGCACTTTTTCGTGCTCAGTTATCTGTAGCTCAGTTTTCCACTGCGCAACTTTTTGGCCACCTTATTGAAGCTGTTACTTACCCTAATGTTTATCTACCAGGTGTATGCCCGTGATGCTGACAGTGGGATGAATGGGGAAATCATATACACCATCATTGGTGGGAATGATCGCCAGGTGTTCCAGATCAGCATGGAACACACTGGAATAGTTCACACCAGCGAGGACGCGGAGTCACTCGACAGGGAGGCTAACCCAGAGGGTTACAGGTAACTTGGTTTTTTTTAGGTTAACCCAGAAGGTTACAGGTAACTTGGCTTTTTTTAGGCTAACCCAGAAGGTTACAGGTAACTTGGCCTTTTTTAGGCTAACCCAGAAGATTACAGTTAACTTGGCGCTTTTTTTAGGCTAACCCAGAAGGTTACAAGTAACTTGGCGCTTTTTTTAGGCTAACCCAGAAGGTTACAGGTAACTTGGCTTTTTTCAGGCTAACCCAGAAGGTTACAGGTAACTTGGCGCTTTTTTTTCCATCACAGAAAATCATTTTACTTTTCTAGTTTCATTACACTTTTTCATTTGTCGTAACCCTATATTAAATTTATTGTTTGGATATTATGTTAGATATTTACAGCTATTTAACATTGTGTATTCAATTAAGTTTCAGCAGTTATTTATAGTGATTTTTCATGAAAAACAAGTTTTATGTCCTTCTAGCTTTGAGATCTATTGGACTCTTCATTTTAACTTGTGTCTCCCAAAGACTTAACTTTGTGTCACCCACTAGCTAATAATAGTTAAATGAAACACAGTTTGAGAACCACTGGACTCACCATTTCCCTTTGTGTCTTCACAGGCTGATCATTGAAGCCAGGGACAGAGGTGTCCCATCCCGATCCAGTTCCTGCGAGCTCATCATCACCATAGTGGATGAGAATGACTCCCCGCCACACTTCCCAGTGATTCCACCGCAGAATGTCACGGAGAGTAAGTGGGATCTGAACTAATCTATGGTTCCAACGTCCTTTATATATATATATATATATATATATATATATATATATATATATATATATATATATATTAAGAGTTTTTTTTACCAGTAGCTTTAATAAGTAAAATATTTATATTTGTTTTTTTTTTAAATATGTATAGTTAATATGCTTTCAAGTACAGCTAATGCTAATTGGATAAGACGGTTAAATTTAGATGCTGACGTTAATTTAATTTTTGCACTATCAGTGGCTGTGATTATCTGCAGATATTAAATGTTTTGTTTCTAGACAACTATCAACATTTTTAAAAAGCTATCATGTAAAAGTCCAATGGAAAAATTTGTTCAATATATTAATCATTAAGGGCACTTTTTATAAATAGACCAATTGAATAGATCAATAGATTTTAAATAACTCAACATACTTTGTATTGTATAGACCAAGTGGTTGGCTACTCCATCGTCATGGCAACAGCCAATGATGTGGACCTGAACCCTATCCTGGTGTACGACTTTGTTGTGGATGGTAACCCTGACAACACCTTCAGTCTGGACAGCTCCACTGGTCGTCTGACCCTGGCCAAACCACTGGACCATGAGAAAAAGTCGGTGTACAACGTTGGTATTCAGGTAATGATGTTGAGATGATAAAAGATAGTGTCTGATGTTGAATGAAAACTGTGTGAATAAGTTATTAGATATTGACTGATTTTGTGTTTTGTTGAATCTGTGAAATACTTTTTGGATGTTGACAGATGTTGTTTTGTTGAATCTGTGAAATACTTTTTGGATGTTGACTGATGTGTTTTATTGAGTCTGTGAAATACTTTTTGGATGTTGACTGATGTGTTTTGTTGAGTCTGTGAAACAGTTTATGGATGTTGACTGATGTTGTGTTTTGTTACGTCTGCTGTGAAACAGTATTTGTATGTTGAGTGTGTGAACTGATGTTGTGTTGTGTTGCAGGTCAGCGATGGTGATCCAGACCACACCAGTGTGATGTGGATAACAGTGAATGTCATAGATGTCAATGACAACGCTCCTGTCTTCTCCCACCAGAGTTATGAGGTGCGGCTATTGTACTTTTTGTACTTCTACCATTAGGGGAGGCAACAGAGTTTAAATATAGAGAAATCCAAATCAGTATTGGGGATGGGGGGAGGAATAAATTATTTAAATAGTAGAGGCACCTAATTTTGATCTGTAGAGTATTTTTGTGAAAGCTGTAATAGAATAATAATAGATATTCAGACTTTAATCATCTAGTGACCTTGTGTTGTAATTTTGAAATATTGGTCACTGTTTTACATTTAAGTCAGATCCCAGTGATTTTAAAACTGCAGATTTTAAGTGCTAAAAAACTGTATCCTTAAGTCTTTAGACCTGTGTTGAGTAATTTAGTGTAAATAAAAGTAGTTCCCTTTCAAACCTGACGGTCTACGGGGCAAGTGAAGTAGAGTTCACTTGTTTCTGTGACCTCTGCACTATGCCCAGCCGCCTTTACTTACCCTAACTTGAGTTAGGTACCCATCAGAGTTGGATGGACTCAGGTACGTTCTATTGACTTGAACCCGGATTCGAACTCGAGACTTGCGGGTTAGCAGTCCAGCTCTCTACCGCAAGGCCACTCCATCCCATGAAATATAGTGTAACATCCTGTAAATATTTTTATAGGTGGCGCTACCAGAACAGACCAGCCCCAACCAGTCGGTGCTGACAGTTGTTGCCACTGACGCTGACTCTGGACAAAACGCTGAAATAGTCTACAGTATGGGGTCATCACAGATAGACAGCTTCACCATCAACCCAGTGACTGGTGAGTGCTCATCACTCAACAGGTTTAGCTTTGTTTACCTTGAAGATTCTTGATACCACAAAAATACTTTTTTATTTTAAAAACAAAACTAAACAGGATGGTAGGTAGAGATTTAAAAGACAAAATTATATTCCTTTTTTTCACTCTTTCATCAATCCTGACTGTTATGTAAGGTAGGCTTAGACTTGCCAGCAAAATTGTTGTCATGATATGCTGGCTATTGTTTAACTTTTGTTAATCCTAGAAAAACATTTTACTGATTAAATTTGTCAAATGTATTAACTTGTCTACCTAGACTGGCCAACAAAATTGTTGTGCCATGATATAGGCTACTGGCTATTGTTTAATTTTTGCCAATGCTAGAATAACATTTTACTGATTACATTTGTTATATTTAATAGCATGTTTACTGTTATATTAGATATTTCAAATGAGCTAGAAATGTTACACTAATCAAAGGAAACTAGCTCAGGAAAAATAGTTCAATTTTTTAAAAATTTTATAATGAAAAGTTATTTAGAATTACATGATTTTATTGTGAATGCTTCCATGCGCACCATTATACTTGGACTAACTCCAAAAGATACTGTACCATTTTATTTTGGCTAAAACTTATGACCTTTGAACCCCAGGCACCATCTTCACCAACAAGACTATCATGTTCAAGGCTGGGGAATCCATCATCCAGTTTGTGGTTGTGGCCAGGGACAAAGGGAATCCACCCCAGTCCTCCATGGTGGCCGTACACATCCAGATCACGGATGTCAACAAGTTCCCACCTACCTTTGTGGCCAATGTTAATTACATGTAAGCGTAGTCCACACATTTTTACTGTTAATTTTTTTTATATATTACTAAATACATAAATTGTTAAATACATGTGAGGTATCTAATTTTGTGGAAATTAAATGTAATGTTTCCACTATTTAAGTTTATAATTCCTTGGTTACATGTAAGTCTTTAAGTAACTAAAAGCTAATTTTCATCAATTCATAAAATGTTAAAAGCATGACACAGTTATTGGCCTCTCTGTTATAGAAACAATGAGATGCCTTAACCACTCTTTAATCTTCTATGAATGCTAATGTCTGTTTTCTCTGTCCCTCTGTATTTTTCACAAAACATTCTATCTACAGTAAATGCTAATAACTGATTTCTTATTCCTTTGTACTTTTCACAACTTATTCTATCTACCGTAACAGCTAATAACTGATTTCTCTGTTTCTCTGTATTTTTCACCAAACATTCTATCTACTGTGAATGCTAACAACTGATTTCTCTGTCCGTCACCAAACATTCTATCTACAGTAAATGCTAACAACTGATTTCTCTGTCCCTCACAAAACATTCTATCTACTGTAAATGCTAACAACTGATTTCTCTGTCCCTCAGTGCCCATGTTAGTGAGTCAGCACAGAGGGGAGTCCAAGTCCTACAGGTGTCCGCAGTGGACAATGACTTGAGCTACCGCGGTGAGATCAACTACACACTCGTAGGCCTTGGCATCAGATTCTTCTACATCCACCAGCGCACCGGGCAGATCTTCTACAACGGCGGTCTGGACTACGAGACCAAACGCCAGCATGAGATGACAGCTGTAGCCACGGACAAAGGGGTCCCTCCTAAAAATGCTTCCATCCCTGTGATCATCTACGTGGACGATGAAAACGACAACCCTCCGGTTTTTCTAGAAAACGGTTACACCATCACCCTGAGTGAGAACTATTCCCCAGAGCGTATCTTTCTGACCGTGAATGCAACGGATGCCGACTCTGGCCCCAACGCTGAGGTCAAGTTTTTCATCACGTCTGGAAACAACGAAGGAATTTTCTTCAACCCTCGCAACGAGGGCGGGCTGTTCATCATGGAGAAAATGCACCTGGACTACGAGACCCAGTCGTCCCATCGTCTCATCATGCGGGCGGTTGACTGCGGTTCATGTCCCAAAACCTCCCCCCGTCTGTCAGCGTTTGTCACTGTGGATATATTAGTCAGTGACGTCAACGAGTTTTGGCCACGGTTTCCAATCAAGCATTATATGGAAGAGATCTTGGAAAATTCCGAAAATGGCACGGTTGTCTTTCAAGCTCACGCCAGTGACGGAGATGGGGGTGAGATGGGGATTGTCACTTACAGTTTAAGAAAGGATTTGGATTATGAAAGTTTTTCTATTGATCCACTTACTGGGGATATCTATGCTACAAAAGTGTTTGACTATGAAGCTCCGAAACAGCAGTACTTGTTTAATTTAATCATCATCGCTACTGATCGAGGTCAGTTCACTGATTCGGCCGAAGTGACCATACGTTTGGTGGACGTAGATGAGTACCAGCCTCACCTGAATGCTAAGGAGTACAGTTTCGAGGTCCCGGGGTCGGCTAAAGCTGGGGATTTTGTCGGCCATGTATCTGCCACTGACGAGGACACAGGTGATGCAGGGAGACTGGTGTTTGAGTTTGTTGAGCCTAACGACTACTTCACCATCAACAGCACAACTGGCAACATCACTGTGGCCGTGGCACTGCACGACACGGCACCAGCGCGGGCCAGGAAGAAGCGCGCTTTGACGCTGGACAGCGTTGACCTGGCAGTTAAAGTTAGCTCCGGGGTCCCTGGGTCTAAGCAGGACACGTCTCGTTGCGTCCTGACCATAGACAGGACCTGCTCAGGTTGTCAGGTTATGGCCAGCACAGGGATGACCGATGGAGTACGAGCCGCCATTATTGTTGTCTGTTTGATCTTCATCATCGTCATCATCGCAGTTATCATCATCATCTTGTACAGGCGAAGGCTGCCGAAAAAATCAGACAAAGATTACTCCAGTGATTCTACCATTGACCTTGCCCCTCCCCCTCAACTACCAGACCGGCCTTTTGTTGACCACATACGGCCAGTCAACTTGATGGCCTCTGACGTGTCGGATCAGTCGCAAAACTCCGCCTCCAGCGGGCGCGGCTCGGCTGAAGCGGAGGACGAAGACGAAGAAATCAGTCGAATAAATTCAAACACTTACCTACATTCCTCGCAGGCTTTCCGCCAGACCAACATGCCTGACTCAGGCATACAACATGACGATGACACCCTCTCTGAGCCTGTCCCTCAGACTCACCAGGAGTACCTGGCCAACCTTGGCATTGACTCGTCCAAAATTGGCAAAAGTAAGGCCATCAACAAGATCAAGGCGGAGCAGCTGGGCAGATCTGCCGAGAGCATGCACCAGTTTTCTGACGAGGGAGGAGGTGAAGGAGGGGTGGATACGGACGTTGAAAAAATGACCGACCTTGAAACGGATGAAGAAAGCAGTCTGCATGTTATGAGTTTCCACGAGCCGGATACCCATAACGTGGGGTCGCTGACCAGCGTGGTCAACAGCGAGGAGGTGAACAGCGGCTCGTACAACTGGGATTACCTCATAGACTGGGGACCCCAGTATCAGCCCCTTGCCCACGTCTTCTCAGAAATCGCTAAACTGAAAGACGACAGTGTCACGCCGAAAAAACAACCAATCAAAACTGTTCCTCAGAGACAATTTAACTCGTCAATCAAACAACCGCAGGTGAGGACAGTCCCGCCTCCGATCATCACCAACGCGCCGCCAATGGCCGTGCCGTTGCCTGGCCACATGATACCCAGTGACAATGAAAGTGTATCAGACTATGCCCACCAGAGCCCCACCTTGCAGGTCGGCCGAAGCCGGCACCACCACCACCACCATCATCAAGCACCATCCACCCACTTCCACCACAACCACCAAGCTGCGCCCTACAACCACCAGGCGCAGCAACACGCCCACCACTACCACCACCAGCCCACCAGAACTAGTCACATGACGCAGAAAACTTCCTCCCCTCCCCAGTTCGCCCCGCAACAGTGTCTAAACCCCCACTTCTCCCCGCAGATAAAACTCTTATCACACTCTAACCACCGGTCCCCTCAACAGCATCACAGCCCCCGCATGGGGATCCACCCCCACATCCACCCCCCGCCACCCCAGCACCCCCCACCTCCCATTCCACAACAACCCATGTCTTCCTCTAGCAGTCGTGGCAACTCCACCCACGCCTCCACCATGAACATCTCCCTCCCCTCCCTCCCCCGCTCCCCCATCAGCTACGAATCTAGTCTCACCTCCGTAGCCATGACCCCCTCCCTGACCCCTTCCCTGTCCCCGCTGGCCACGCGCTCCCCCTCCGTATCCCCCGTGGCCACAAGCGGCCATACCACCCCTGGACAAAACAGCTCCAGACAAAACCTTATCAGCCAGTCTTCCAAGTCTCACGATCTTTCTTCCAGCTCTGAGCGGGAGTTTACCATTTAGTTCCGATGTTGTTGTTAGACGCGTTTCTTGATATTGAACTGCACTGACCTATGTTGACCTCACACCCCCCCCCCCACCTGACATATATAGCCAACTGTTCAAATATGAAAATCACCTGTTTATATTGACCTGGATTAATCAGGGTGTTAAAACACAAATCAAACTCTCATGTCTCTCTTCTCCTGGTGACATTTGACATTTATGAATGACATTTAGATGTATTATATAACTTATGACGTGACTTACGCTATATTTAGATTTATTTTATTTGTATAAGGGGTGACTGCTGACTTTTGACTTACATAAATGCCATACACATAGATTCTATACTTATATTTTGACTATTTACATATGACTTAAACAAATGCCATTGAAGTATATACGTACGACAAATGACATATTTACATAGATATGTGAACTAGATAATTTTTGTATAGATTTTACAATGTTACAATTTTTTTGTTCTACATCCTTATGTCATTGGAATGTGCAGTCATGACTTTGTTGCTGATACAATCACTTGTGACTTGGGATTTGACTGGTGACTTTGTTCATGTGACTTTATAGCTGATGTGTTTGGGTGTTTACCAAGCCTGATAGAACTGCTGATGGGAGGGAGCTTACGTCAGAGAGGCTTGTGGGATACTAAGGATATTGGGAGAGCCACTGACCAGCCAAGTTAGGATATTGTGATAGCCACTCACCATCCAAGTTAGGATACAGGGATACTCATTTACCTACTAATTTAGAATATTTACTGGGTTAGGATATTAGGATAGCTCTTCACCAAGTTAGGATATTGAGATAGCCATTCACCAACTGAGTTAGGATATTGGGATAGTTATTCACCAACCAAATTGGGATACTCATTCAACTACATTCATCGAGTTGGGATATTGAGATAGTTATTCACCTACGTAGTTGGGATACTGGGATAGCCACTCTCCACCAGCAAAGATATTATTGAGCTGGGTATAAAAATATGATAAAAGTTTTGATGATTATTGATATACATTTATACTGTTGATATGTATGTATTTTTGCCATGTAAAGTTAGAGTTGAATGAAATCAATGCATAAATTACCATCTTCCTCACTAAGTAGATCACATTTATATACTGATCAATAAATTCTGATAAATAAATGTCAGCTAAATAATATAAAAACCATGGGATCCAAGGCAAATGACATAAAATTTCAAATCTAGAATGATTTGTGTTGTACAGTAGTTAAAACATCTATACCTTTCTAGCCAGTGGAAATACATATATATATTATGTTCAAAGTTCACTTAAGTAATAAGTTAGTTTTCTATGTAACAGGTTTTTTTTCAACAATTTAGCAAAACATGTTATTTTTAGTTTTTAAAATATATTGATTTTTTTTAGACCAGCATTTGCCAGAAAAAAATCTAGATCCATATACTTAAGTTTAGTCTTTTACTGTTATACAATTGCATGTTCTAGGTAAAATGTGAGATGTAATTTTTTTAAAATTGTAAATATTGATTGAGCCAGATGTAACAAAGAACCTGATAGACTACTTAAAGACCAAATAATAAAACAGATCTTTGTGCTAGAGTGTGTTCAAATACTCAGGGGACGTTACTGTTTTAAAAAAATGTATGGGCTGTCCTCTCATTGCTGATTGTTTTATTAGAGTTGTCTGTTCTTGCACAACGTGAATCAAATTAGCCTGAGTGCTAATGTAGGTTTTTATAAGTCTTTTTCTAAAGTGTGATATGTGATTGGTAACTGACCATATGTTTATGTTGTATGGTACTGTATGTTGTAAGTAGTGTGACAACACAGGTGAGGATGTTGTCAGTGTTGATAGGTTTGAGGATGATTTTAATGTATGTGTTGATAATTGAGGATGATTTTGAACATCTGAATTGACAGGGCAAGGATGTTTTCAAAGTGTATGGTTTGATATGAATCAGATGCATTGAGATGGTGTTCACTGTATGTGTTGATAACATATTGATTGGTTTTTCCATTATATGCATGTGAACTAGTGTATGTTGAGTATGTGTGTTGTATGTGCATTTGTTGAAGAATTTACATAATGAAATGTATTAATTTGTGTAAATAATTATTGCGTATTGTATATAGTGAATAATAGTTCAGATAATTTTATTTTAATGTTAGACTTAACATATGAAATCATTTTTCATAAGTCAAATCAAATTTTTGCAATAAATTATGATGAAATTATTTTGTTTTGTAGTTTTTAATAGAATTGTATTTGTTGTCATGTTTTCACAATTTCAGTTTTTTTCTTTAAATAAAATTTAAGATGGGGGTTATGAACAGTTTAGTGTAATTTGAAGAAATTTAAACAAACATTTGTGTAAGTTTCAGCATTTTAAAAGTTTTAGTAACCCCTAATTTAGCATAATTGTACACGGTTAAGCTGTATGATAGTACTATATGTCATCTGTCATTGAGCTACAGCCCTGGAGATGTCATCTCATCAATAAGGTCATAGTGTACTGTGGTGTGTCCCATGTCATTGAACTACTGTAATGTTAGATGTCATGTCATTAAGCCACCATACTCTTCTGTTATTTTGTACCGTGGGTTATCTTTCATTGAACTACTCTACTCATCAAACTACTGTCCCCTTGAATGTCATAATTTACTGTGATGTGTCATATGTCATTGAACTACTATACAGTGAGATATGTCATCAAACTACTATCCCCTTGAATGTCATAATTTACTGTGATGTGTCATATGTCATTTTGTACTCTGGGGTGTTACCCATCATTGAACTACTGTAGGGTGAGATATGTCATCAAACTAATGTGCTCTTGAATGTCAAAATTTACTGTGATGTGTCATATGTCATTGAACTACTCTACGGTGAGATATGTCATCAAACTACTATCCCCTTGAATGTCATTTTTTACTGTGATGTGTCATATGTCATTGAACTACTCTACTGTGAGATATGTCATCAAACTACTGTCCCCTTGAATGTCATAATTTACTGTGATGTGTCATGTCATTGAACTACTCTACATTGAGATGTCATCAAACTACTGTCCCCTTGAATGTCAAAATTTACCGTGATGTGTCATATGTCATTGAACTACCCTACCCTGAGACGTCATGTCCTCTGTAATGTCATCGGTCGTGTAGCCCCTACTGTACAGTGATGGGTATGGGGCCGTTGTGTGTGTAGTTGCTGATGTGCATGATGGCCGGGCGCTGGTTGTCCCCGTGGGCCATCAGGTCCCAGCTCCAGGCCCCGGCGTAGCTGTGGTTGTAGACCCAGTCGAACATCTGGACAGTGGTCATCCCGCCGCCATCTTGCTCCCAGAATTCCCCCACCACGATGGGCTTGGTGGTGCCGTAGTCTCCTGCAGAGTTCTGGGGGAGATTTAAATTTTTTTTTTAGCTTCAAGGCGGAAATAGTATGGGATGGCGTGGTCGAATGGTAGAGCTTTCGACTGTTAACCTGAAAGTCTCGAGTTCGAATCTGGGTTCAAATGCAGTGGTAATTTTTTTTTTATCTTTTGCACGCAAAGAATATGGGACGGCGTGGTCGAATGGTAGAGCATTTGACTGCTGAACTGAAAGTCACGAGTTAGAATTAGGGTTCAAATGTGTAAAACGTCCCCGAGTCCACCCAGCTCACGTTAGAGAAAGTAACGGCGGCTGGACAAATTGCTGATCCTATTATATGCCGAGGTCACAGAAACAGGTAAACTCTACTTCACCGTATGGGCAGTCAGAAGTGTAATTAAATTTAACACAGAACGTAAATCATTTAAACATATGCACACATGTTCACACAATGGATAATATCGAAGTTACTATACATAAACTATATTAAATGAGCCATTGTAAGTCTTATATTAATTATACTTCTTAAAATGTATGCTACTTAAATTAACATTGCATGTCGAATAAATATTACATAATTCTATAATCCTTCTAGATCTTGGGTATTAATAAATAAGTATATTGTGCGTATGTGAAGTCATTCCGTTTAGCGTGGGCTAATCTTTACTACCCACTTAATAATCAGATCATCCATTCTTAAAATGACGTCACAATTCAACCTACCCTTTCCCACCCAACCTTTCCTCTAAGGGGAAAAAGCTAGTGTGCAACTTGTATTTTATGTGCGCTGTGTTCTAAAACCGCGCACCTTTGAGGGAACACTGCTTCCCCCCCCCCCCCCCACATAGTTTTTTTTCAACACTAATTTTTTTTTTTTTTTTTTTTTTTTTTTTGCATTGAATAGGGGACTTGCTATGATTTCATCAAATACGTCAAGATTACGTTGACTGACCAATTTTTGTCACAATAAAAAAAAAAGAAAAATTCGAAATAAATTATGCTTCCGAAATCGGTTTGAGAACACTTATTCACACAATTCTGTCTATCTTAATTTAAAAAACCAACGGAGCCGCAAATTGTCTCAGACTCACCACGAAGGCCGCGGATTGGTCAAACTTGCCCTGCCATGAGTAGGAATGGAACTGATAGAAGTCCATAACACCCTGCAACATATTTACACAAGTCATGATGTGATAAACTTAGTTTTATTATTTGCAATAAACAAACTTTTTTTTTTTGTAATAAACATAATAAGACAACCGTATCCAAGCTAACAATCTATCAAATTTGAAAGGTAAAACTGTGTTAATACCAATATACCAATTATATTTACTCATGGTTGATAGTTTTAACTTATAGCATTGTTTTTATTCTCAATACAAATACATTTAATTTACCTTTTTAAACAATATATTTTTTTTATTTCTATTATTTGATACTATTACTTAGGCCAAATTCTAAATTTCCAAAATGTATAATATAGGGGAAGTAGTGGATATAATTGTTGCTGAATAAGAATAAAAGAGTTGTTTCCCTTAACCTATACATTTATATAAATGTTCAACAACTGACCTCGGGTTTCCCGCCTGCTTTAACCAGACAACTGTCCGAGTAGTGGTCAACGTTGCCGAAGCTATCCGTGTTAAATCTTGGGTTGGACACGCCCACACTGATTAGATACTCAGGGTCAACGGCCTTGATTGCTGCCGCCTGCCAGTTGTAGAACCTGTTGCATAAAAGAAAATACGTCACGGTGATCGGCCTGGATTAAGTCTGGGTATGCCTAAATCCTCTACTGTTTAATGCTTTTATGTCTGAGTTTCAGCCTTTCAAGAAATAATTTAATTGTTGACTTTATCGTAGGTGCCTAATATGCACAGATGGGAAAAAAACACAGTTTAATTGAAAATGTTTAGTATAAATCTAAATCAGAGAGTCACAGAGAGGACTCGTGGAAAATCTTCAGACTGGGTCCGGAAATCTAGACAATCGATAAAAAGATAACTCGCTAGGGCTTAACATTCTTGTAATGACTTAAATGAGGGTTTAGAATCAGAGTTTCTACCAAGCATCTATTCGGGGGCGGTGCGCCCTCCTCCCCCCTAAAAAGGTCTATCGCCCCCCCCCCCCCCCCGAACGAAAGGAATTTATACAGAAAATATAATCTTTTATCAGTGTCCCCCTCCCCCTGGTAATATCATCAAGTCTCCCCCCCCACTCCCCCCGCATCCCCCGGAGAAAAATGTCTTAAAGAAACGCTGTTTAGAATGGATCTGAACCTCATACACAAAGCGATAACTATTTCCTTTTGTGAATCGCTTTGCTGTAGATATTTGCTCTGTTTCCCGTGGTCACAAAATAAGCCGTAAAACATGAACGTACCGTAAGAATTCTCTGTAGGAATATTTCTTGCCTGCCCATCCCGCCCCACTGTTTTTAAGAGGAGTCACGTCAAAACATGGATCTGGGTCACTCTAGGGGAACAAATAAAAGTTCAAAATTAAACAATGAATCGGAATTACTTTAGGGGAACAAATAAAAGTTCAAAATTAAACAATGAGTCAGGATTACTCTATGTAAATAATTACAAAATCAAAACCAAACAAATTAAAATTGATACTTAACACAAGTCACTCGAGAGCTTATTCGAAATCAAATTTGTTCAAAACTGTTCTTAAATTAGTTTGTCTCAATCGCCGATCAGGGTATTCTATAATCAACGCTCGATAAACAGAGTTTATTTCAGATATTGGTTTCTCCAGGGGTTGGGGAAGCAGAGGCGTAGCGACCCTTCCCGGCGCCCGGGGACAAACTTTCGATTTGCCCCCCCCAACCTTTTGATTTGCCCCCCCCCCCCCTCAAACTTTCAATTTGCACCCCCCCCCCCCCCTCAAACTTTCAATTTGCTTTTCCAACCCGATTTGGCGCCCCCTAGGGTCGGCGCCCGGAGACATATGTACCCCGTCCCCCCTCTCTACGCCTCTGTGGGGAAGCATTTGATATTTTCGTGGGCAGAGGGTCATGGGGTGGGGTGGTGGGGGCTATTATAAGAATTCATATAGTATCTGTTTTATATAAATTTAATTTCTTTTTTCTATATTCTCTGAAGATGGTGCGATTGACGTACGTGCTTCGATGACAGTGCAATACCCCCCCCCCCCTCGACTGCCCCCCCCCCCCCCAACGGAGACATACCCATTGTCGACAACCAATTTCTAAAATGTAGAACTCTAGACTAGAGCGCTGGACTGCTACCCCCGCCCCTCATCCCCGTCTTGGGGGTCATCCATAAATGACGTCACGCTCTTTTTGACGATTTTTACCTCCCCCCTCCCCTCCGTCATACGTCGTCACAAAAAGCCAGACCGCCCCCCCCCCTAAAATGACGTCACACCTCAGCCTACAACCCCCTCAAAATTGCTGTTGAATTTTTCTTAAAACATCGATATTTTTCCAAAATCTTGACAGAACTCTGTCAACATAGAGTATTTTGATAAATTCCTAATACAATATATCAAAAACGTTTTTTAAAACGCGAAATAACGGCTAAAACTCGTTTTCTAATATTGCTTTTTTATAATGAAAAAAAGTGACGTCACACCATTTAACAACCCCATCCCCCTCGTCACACACCCCTCCCCCTACCAGTGCGACGTCATTTATGGACGACCCCTTGTCCCTCAAGACGACTTTCTTACCACGTCAGTGTTGAGCATTCCCTCACACTCGTTCATGATATCCCATGACCCCAGAGCCGGATGACCTTTGACCGCCTGAGCCCAAGGGGTCAAGGCCTTGTCTATGTACGACTGGAGCTTGGCGGGGTCTTTGACCAGTCCGTCCAGTCTGTTGTGGTTGTCCTGATTCACGGCACCGTTCCAGAGCGTGGGTGTCAGCAGGATGTTGTAGCTAAAGATACACGAAAACACATTGGGGTCAGGAGGATGTTGTAGCTAAAGATAAAAGATAAACACATTGGTGTCAGGAGGATGTTGTAGCTAAAGATAAACGAAAACGCATTGGGGTCAGGAGGATGTTGTAGCTAAAGTTAAACGAAAAGACGATGTTGTAGCTGAAGATAAACGAAAATACATTGGAGTCAGGTGGATGTTGTAGCTAAAGATAAACGAAAAGACGATGTTGTAGCTGAAGATAAACGATAACACATTGGGGTCAGGAGGATGTTGTAGCTAAAGATACACGAAAACACATTGGGGTCAGGAGGATGTTGTAGCTAAAGATACACGAAAACACAGTGGGGTCAGGAGGATGTTGTAGCTAAAGATATACGAAAACACATTGGGGTCAGCAGGATGTTGTAGCTAAAGATACACGAAAACACATTGGGGTCAGGAGGATGTTGTAGCTAAAGATACACGAAAACACATTGGGGTCAGGAGGATGTTGTAGCTAAAGATACACGAAAACACATTGGGGTCAGGAGGATGTTGTAGCTAAAGATAAACGAAAACACATTGGGGTCAGGAGGATGTTGTAGCTAAAGATATACGAAAACACACTGGGTTCAGGAGGATGTTGTAGCTAAAGATAAATGAAAACACGGTGTTGTAGCTAAAGATAAATGAAAACACATGCGGGTCAGCAGAATGTTGTAGCTAAAGATAAATGAAAACAATATTTAAAAAAAACAGACAAAATTTACGTTTAGCTTACTTTCAACAAAACTTTCTTGAGTTTTAAAAGATAGTAGAGTCCTATAGTGTTTATAGATTGACTACACCCACCATTTTTTTTTATCTATTGTACCTAATTGGGAAAATAACCCTTGGAATAACTGACGGGAGAGGTACATTACCCCTGTCAAATATCCCAAGTGATGTCCTGGATGTCGGTCATAAGAACAGGGATAAGGATAGGGGTAGGAATAGAGAAAATGATAGGGATTTGGATAGGGAAAGTGACATGGAAAAAGAAATAAGGACATGGAAAGTGATACGGATTGATAATAAACAAGTTAATTAAAAAGTCTAGTGACAATTTTAGCGCAATTTCCTTATGTTATCTAAAAATAGCTCTGTCGTAGCGTAAATCAAGAGCAGGGTTAGTAAAACCATTGGTTAGTTATTAAAACGTTTTTTATTAATTTTTTTTCAGTATTTTACATGTTTTATTTACAATAGAGTTACATGACTAAAAACCATTGCGCGCCTAGCTACTGAACGTGATGACGCAGCCATTGAACGTGATGGCGCAGCTATTGAACGTGATGACGCGTGTGGTGTGGTTGGAAAAAATGCCTACTAATTCGGTCCAAATTTTAATTACTTCAAAAATTATACGAATAGAGGTATTGATAAGGATAAGGAAACTTAATTGGGGTAGAGACATGGGTATGTTAGTGCATGTTTTTGAAGGAAGAAGTTTATTTTGTACTTTTCGTGTTATCCTTTTCCGGTTTCTGTATTAGCTGTGTATAGTGGTTGTAAGAATACTATGGAGTAACGCTGAAGGTAAATATGGAAATTATGATGTTTAAATTAGGAAGATACAATTCCAGAATGATGACAGGCCATCGTTTGCTTAAAGCTGACTGATATAACCAGAAGAGGCATTGATATGGTAAATATAGACACTGCCATAGACGATGGAGAGGCATAGACACAGTCAATAGAAACACTAATATGGTCTGTCGAAACATTGACGTGGTATTAGGGGTCGTCCATAAATGACATCACACTCGTAGGGGGGAGGGGATCCGTAATTTTGTGACGGTGTGTGATGAGGGGGGGTGGGGGTTCAGATGGTGCGACGTCACACTTTTGCATTACAAAAAAACAATGTTAGGAAACGAATTTTAGACGTTATTTTGCGTTTTAGAAAACTGTTTTTTAATAAATTGTAATAGGAATTGATTAAAATACTCTATTTTGACAGAGTTCAGACAAGATTTTAGAAAAATATCGATGTTTCAAAAAAAAATTCAACTGCAATTTTGAGGGGGGGGGGGGGTGTAGGCTGAGGTGTGACGTCATTTTAGGGGGGGGGGGTCTGGCTTTTTGTGACGACGTGTGACGGAGGGGAGGGGAGGGGGGGGGGGTAAAAATCGTCCCAAAAAAGCGTGACGTCATTTATGGATGACCCCTTAGTCGGTAATGCAAAACTAAAAATACATACAGAATAGTAAGAAAAGATATGGAAAATATGTTTTTGATGTCAGAACAGTTTGAGAACCTTTGGGCCAGATTGAGCAGATCAATAAAATCGTTGATGAACGTGCCCTTGGTGTCCAGTCCCGTGACAAAACCGTTGCTGTCAAAAGCCGGGGTTGTCTCCCCTTGAATGTGGATCCATAGCCCTGGTTAAATAAATTTTAAAGATACGTCCACATCTCATTGGAAGTTATTTTTAGTATGTATTAAAAACTCTTTTTTCATTAGAAGCTATTTTTAATTATGTTTATTTACTATTCGATCAATATCATGAAGCTCTAAGTTTATTGGTTGTTATTTTTAGAACAACATACTCATGGAGTTCCCCCCTGCCTCGTGTAGTTTCTTCAGCTGGTCCGCCAATTGATTTTTCCTGTACTGCCATTGGCCCTCGCCAAAATCATAGGCGTAGCTGATCCAGGGGAGGTTACCCCCAGACAGGAAAATTCGCTGGCCGTTGTAGGTGAAGTGGGTGCCTTCAACTTTCAGTCTGGCCCCTGGGGTGAATGTGGCTGAGGTGTGAGAGAATTTATTTTTTTAGTATTTTCATCAACATTGACTGAACCTGGGAAATAATTTTTATAATTTTTTTCTGAATTAACAAAGCTGTTTAACTTACCATTGGGCGCTACTGTCTGTCCTAAAAATACAATGGGGTAAATATTTGAATGAAAAAAATACAGACATTATTACGGACAATTTTACTGGCTAGACACTAATCAAATAATTATTGATCGTTATGCAAATTAATGTAATCAAAGGTTTAACTCTCGCCCCATTCACACCAAGAAATCTAAACCTATCCTTTACATTGGAGTTTTGTAAAGCTAAACCCAAGTAAAAATGCTGGTTAACATTTAGAAACTATCTGTTCAAATTCACATAGTGAGAGTAGGAATATTTCGTACCTGTGACAGCCGCCTAGTAGGTGTATTTCTTACCTGTGACAGGGGCCTCCGTTGTAAGAGACGTGCCCCCTCCAACCACACCCTGAAGACTAGCTGTAACTTTTGGGACGATGTCTCCTGTAGCTGGAAGACAAATACGATTTATCAGAAACGAAATGGTTGTCTTCAGAATTAGGCCTGATAGTGGTTTTATTTCTGAACAAAGAATGGGTACGTGCGACAAACCTTACATACAAACTGCTTTCAACCATTTATCTCGAAATCCACAAAATAAGGCCCCCACCCCCGTTACATACACAATCTACCACTTGCACCGCTGTTTCTTTTGCCTTCTCTCTCTCTCTCTCTCTCTCTTTCTTCTCTCTTGTAACGGTCATTACCGGCTCAAGCTTTTTGTTTAATATCCTTGTATAATGGAACCAGGTTTAGAATAGAGCATTTCTCTCATACATGTTTGCAACCGCCAAAGACTGGGTGCCAGAATTTAGCTCATTCCCCATTACAGCGCATCATCTGGTTCGAACACGAGGGGCCAATAGGTCAAGGTACACCTACGAGTCAAGCGTTAGACCACACCATCACCTAACTCACCACCATCCGCCACTAACTTCCCCTACACCACCACATCCCTTGCCTAAATACCACCCCCTCCCCCCATGTACTCACCCCACTCTGTACTCATCCGCCCCCCCCCCTCCCCACCGTGTACTCACCCCCCCCCCCCCACCGTGTACTCACCCCCCACCCCACCGTGTACTCACCCCCCCTCCCCACCGTGTACTCACCCCCCCTCCCCACCCTGTACTCACCCGCCCCCTCCCCACCCTGTACTCACCCCACCCCTCCCCGCCGTGTACTCACCCGCCCCTTGAAACCCCACACACAGCTTATCACCAACATGCTCATCTTTATTCCAGTCCTTGTTGTGCAGGACGTAAACTTTACCGCCATCTTTGCTCTCTGTTACGTCCGCTTGGTACGCCTGGGGAGGGTATGGTCACGTGGTACACAAGAACAGACAGCTATTTTTAGAATGATTGAAGTTTAGCTATGTTTAGTGCAAATTGAATTTGTATTTTTATAAATGCACGGGGCGTCACAAGACGGGGGAGTTGAGTTCAGTCCCCACCGGGGGACACAATTTAGGGGTGGACACCATGACAAATAATCGTAAACTTTACTGTAAAAAATGTTGTATCCAGTATAAAATATTAACATAGTCGGGGAGAGGGGTGACACCAAACCTAGATCACAAAACTGTTAGAGGGGTGTGGTTTACACCCTTAGCTACCACACCGAATGACACCCAACCTAGTTAAGCCCCTGTCCTGACCAAAGCCTAAACTCTTAACTAAAACGTAAACATGAGCCTTATCTTAAAGCTAGCCCTAACTCTAATCTCACACTAAGACCTGACCCTAACATTGACCCTACATGTATAATCATAGAAAAGCTAGGTTCGAGAATGTCTTGCCAGATTTTTAACAAGAACAGCCAAAACAGTAGAAATTTGTTTTTTATTCTCCCCACCCTGACTCACATTTAAACTGTTGATGGGCTGGTCGAAGGTCAAGGTCATGGTCCACGTATGCAGCTCCTGCGTGATGTCAATGCAGGCCTCGCCCTGGAACCCGCCATTCCAGTGTTGGGTGATGGGGACATCCACGTCAGCACGGACCAGGAGTAGAGCAGACGACAGGGTACAGACGAGAGCCATAAGCCTGGGAGAATGGAGTGGGGCGGGGGGGGGGGGGGGTATATGATTCATTTTATGAACTAAAGCTTCCTTGCGATTTGCATCATAGGATTTTGTGAACGTATTAAAGCGTGATATTACCAGTGTTTCTTCCAGACATTTTTCTTTTTTTCTCCAGTGGGGGGGGGGGGGGGGAACTAAATTTTCCTGGAGGGGGGGGGGGGGGGGGGGCACTGTTTTCTATATAAATTCGATTTCGCTCGAGGGGGGGGGTGGAGGGCTGTAGTCTTTTTTTCGAGAGATGCCTGGAAGAAACTCTGGATATTACATTTGTATTTCTGGGATAGAGGGGAGCGGGATAAGGGAATAATTTTAAACAGTATTTTACTTGACTCTCTCACCCTCTCTCTCCCTCTATCTTCATCTCTCTCCCCCTCTCTCTCTCTCTGTCTCTTTTATTTCTATTTGCAGTACATTGAAACGTTGCAAATATTTTGATAAAACTCATTTTCATTACGTGAAAATAGAAATGTACTAGCGATGTGTAAACGTTGAGTAAATACACACTAAACGTAATTTAATATTTGTATAGTTATTTTAATCAATTAAACTAATTAAATGTAACATTACCTCATCTTAAAAAAATAGTCTATCCACAAGAAGAAATTAGTTATACTAATCAAACTTGCAGTAATATGTAAATGTTTTTAGATTACACTTTTAAATAAAAACAAAACTTTTTTCCCCTCTGCCATGAGTTGGTGACGCGGGTTTCTCTTCTAGCATGTTGTTGCTTATCTACATCGTCCTATCTGTTGGCTCTCTAGTTTTTGTTTTGTTTTTTCTTGTGACCAGGTGCTATAGAACTTTGTTAGAAGACTGCCAATGGTAGACGCTTCGTCAAGAAATTGGTAAGAATATTGCCAACGGTAGGCGCTTGGTCAAGATTTTTGTTAGTATAATGCCAATGCTAGCCGTTTGGTCAAGAACTTTGTTAGAATGCTGCAAACGATAGACGCCAGGTCGAGAGTGAGTAGGTTGTTGTCCACAATCTCAAGAAGTTGTCAGTCAGCGTCATATCCGGACAGACCCTCAACTGGACATCATAAAAGACAAAAACAAACAACCTGGCGATGTGGTCTTGAGGCTGAAACTACAATCAGAGTTTATATCTGGAGTCAAATTTATAGAATTTACAGAATAGAGGACTCTGGGGATCTTTGGTTTTGTAGCCATGCCTTAGCAGGATGAACTCGCGGTGAATGAATGAAGGACCTCGAACATATTTTTATCGTGTATATAGTTTTTAGTATTCTTCTCTAAGTCAACTTCCTGGGGGTTTATGTCCGGGGATGGGGGGGGGGATATGTCCGGGGGTTTATGTCGGGGGGTTTATGTCCTGGGGGGGTTATGTGGGGGAGAGTTTTATGTGAAAGGGTGGGTTATGCCCGGGGGGTTATATCAGGTGGGTTTATGTCGCGTGGGGCGGGGGTTATGTTGGGGGTTTACGTCCGGGGGATTTGTGTGTGTGTGTGGAGAGGGCGGGGGGGGGGGGGGGTTATGACCGGCCGGATACATAGTTTTAGTAGAATGCAAAAACGTATGTAAGATGGATACGTACATGCGGAAATATTGATGTATTCTATCACAAACTTTTTTTAGACTCCTGTAAAGATGGGTTACCACTAGAAATAGTTATAGAAACTTCCTGCGGTGCGTGTTGGCTGAATCACTATAGCCGGCATACCAGTGGTTGGGAAAGCTAACTATAGTAACTACAGTGTGCATACAATACAAATTATTGGATTTTCAAAACGTTGTTCTTGGTGCTACTCATGCTTTTAAAAAACTCAGAGAGGGTGCAGATTGTCAGATTAATAAAGGTCAGAGGTTATCCTTTTCACGAATTATCACCGGTATATTTTCATTGACTTAGGTAGAATGTTTAAAAATGATAAAGGTTACATGAATGGCTGGCACTAACTAACTGTTAAATAAACAACTGTCTCTTATCAGGGTTTTATCTCAGTCTGTGTTGGTTTTTTATGATTTATATTTTAATGTGATTGTGTTGGTTTTTATCTTTCTCTGCTGAGTGTGTCGTCCTTGCGTTCATTACATTGACGTCATTTGATGAACGGGAACACGTTGAAAATGTGTGCTCGACCTTCAAACACACACAATATTATGCTCTCAATTTGAGATGTTACTAATTAGATAAAATTAAATGAAGGAAAAACTATATAAAAACTATATAATTTATGTAGAGAAAAAATATACAGAGATATTAAGGTAGAATAAATCAACACATCTAAATTTGACAATGATTTAGAAAAGTAAAAAAAAAAATTATACTACTATAAAACCAAGGAAAGAATCAATAACCAAATCTTATGTAATTGATATTAAATAAAAGTTTAAAAAAAAATCAAAATTAAACTTCACTTCATGATATCGAAAGAAAAAATAAGCAAGTTAATAAATTATTATCAACAGAAATTGATAAACACATCAAAAAGGAATACATACATTTGAAATAACAAAAACACATTATTACGGATATTTCTTTATTTTACACTAATGACAATAGATAGAAATAGGGGGGCGGCGTGGTCGAGTCGGTAAAGCTCGAATTCGAACCCTGGGGCAGATGAGGCTCGTTAGCTGGTGACAGCCACTCTTATGAACGAAGAAGAAGAAAAGATAGAAATAAAACAAACAAAAAACTTGAAATTATTTTTGAAAAATAAATATTCCTTTTATTAATTACTGAAAGCCACCGACATTGATCATAGAGCCAGCGCTAGACGTTAATGGAGATGGCGCCGTTGTTGTTGTAGCCACGGATGTGGCTAATGCCGCCCCTCTGGTTGTCCCCGTGACCCACCAGGTCCCAGCTCCAGGCCCCGGCGTACCCGTGGTTGTACACGTAATCAAACAGCTGATTGATATTCATGCCGCCGCCATCTTGTTCCCAGAATTCTCCGACAACGATTGGTTTTCCGGTTCCGTAGTCACCGGCTGAATTCTGGGTATTGATTATGTTACAAATTTCCATTAAAGTTTCATGAAAAAACTTCACAGACGCTTCAGTAAAACTATACACTAACACATAAGATTACTATGAAATCCTACAATCTACATAATATAAAAACAAAATAAATGTCTTGAAATAAAAAAAAAATTAGAAATTGCAAAATGAAAGAATTTTTTTTTTAAATTCCAATTTCCAATTCAAATTAACCAAAACCTAAAGCTGAACTGTCAATTGTTTTACTTATTATCAACTTTTCAAGGATGCAATAATCTATTAAATTATTTGGTTTGTATGTACCAAGAAAAGCTATCATCGAAAAAAAATGTGTAGACCTACCGAAAATGGAGATACGTTGTCGAACTGGCCATTGTAGGAATAACTGTGAAACTGGTAAAAGTCAATCTTTCCCTGAATCATAAACAAGTATCATTTGATTGGTTTAAAAAAGTAAATAGTGAATAGTGATCAAAGATATATCAAGTAAATTGATTAACACAACGGTCTAGCTAGCATAGTTACAAACTTTTAATTCTGAAAATTTAGGCGGCTTTATTAATCCTGAGTCTAGGTTTAAAGCTTGATATTAACTCTTGATTCTGAACATTTAGGCGGGATAATTAATCTTAAAAACTTGTCCATAGTCTTCATCCCCATAGTCCGATTAACGGCACCGGCTTTAAATTGTATGAAAGCAAATGCATATATTTCTCATTGTGCATCAACCAAAACCACAGCATACAGTAGATTACGATAATCTTGTACTGACCCACTTAAAGACGATTGCTAATAAAACATCAGTGTTGGGGCGTCATGGAAAAAGAAAGCAGGGAAGGCCAAGGGAAAAGTAGAGGCGCACGGCAGGGAAGCAGGGGCAGGGGCAGGACTGTCATGCGGGACTGCCAGGTAGCAGCTGGCAGAGGCAGGACTGTCATGGGGGACTGCCAGGAAGCAGCTGGCAGAGGCAGGACTGTCATGGGGGACTGCCAGGTAGCAGCTGGCAGAGGCAGGACTGTCATGGGGGACTGCCGGGAAAATTGACGGAGACCGAAAAAAGTGGAGGGAGCTTTCTGTGGCGGCCCCATGTGTCTTGGGCTCAAAAAGGAAAAGTTGATTATGATTATAGTTGGGTGGACTCAGTGACGTACTACACTAGATACCAGATCAGGTTAGACTTCGTGTACTCGATGTTCGATCAAAATAGGAGCGCATGATTTAGGGTAAGGGCATGTAACTCACGTTGCTCTTGCCTCCCTTGACCAGACAATCATCACTGTAGTGGTCAACAAAACCCATCCTGTCCGTGTTAGACTTGGGGTTCCAGGAACCGACAGTCACCAGAAAACCAGAGTCCACGTTCTTGATGGCCGCGGCCTGCCAGTTGATGAACCTGTGACACGACATCAATCGTGGTTTGGTGATTAGTTAATTCGTTTAAAATAACACAGATTGTTAACGTATGCTGGAACTTGATCGTCATTTACAACTCAATTAATTAATATAAAATGTAACCTCATATTTAGGCATTTGGTTAGTCCCCACCCCGACACCCCGACCCCCTTCATGTTACGCTATAATAGCAATTTGACACTGATAAGAGCATTACAACGAATCATTATTTATGTCTATTATTTGCGGTCAAAAGAGATTCCCAAAGACAATGACGGGTGTAAAAGGATTTTTTTTTTCATTATTTACTTTCATAACATAACATATTGAACCACGCATATTAGTAGTATTCTTTTCATGACAACTTCTCCCCCTATTTCCTCCTTCCCCCCCCCCTCCACACCCTAATTCCGTGGTTCCAACAGGCACATATTTTTTACGATGAAATGCTGTATTAACTACACGTAAGTAAAAGATTGTCTATAAAAGTGAGGTAACAAATGTTTGCTGTTTGATGATGTTTGCTGTTTGATGCTTACAGATGTTTATCATTTGCTGGTTACGAATGTTTACCATTTGCTATTTACAAATGTTTACCCTTTGCTAGTTTTAGATGTTTACCATTTGCTAGTTACGAATGTTTACCATTTGCAAGTTTCAGATGTTTTCCACTTGCTAAATTCAAATGTTTACCATTTGCTAGTTTCAGATGTTTACCATTTGCTAGTTACAAATGTTTACCATTTGCTAGTTACAAATGTTTACCATTTGCTTGTTACGAATGTTTACCATTTCCTAGTTACGAATGTTTATCATTTGCTAGTTACGAATGTTTACCATTTGCTAGTTTCAGATGTTTTCCACTTGCTAAATTCAAATGTTTACCATTTGCTGGTTACAAATGTTTACCATTTGCAAGTTTCAGATGTTTTCCACTTGCTAAATTCAAATGTTTACCATTTGCTAGTTTCAGATGTTTACTATTTGCTAGTTACAAATGTTTACCATTTGCTAGTTACAAATGTTTACCATTTGCTTGTTACGAATGTTTACCATTTGCTAGTTACGAATGTTTATCATTTGCTAGTTACGAATGTTTACCATTTGCTAGTATCAAATGTTTTCCACTTGCTAAATTCAAATGTTTACCATTTGCTGGTTACAAATGTTTACCACTTGCTAAATTCAAATGTTTAACATTTGCTAGTTTCAGATGTTTTCCACTTGCTAAATTCAAATGTTTACCATTTGCTAGTTTCAGATGTTTACCACTAGCTAAATTCAAATGTTTACCATTTGCTGGTTACGAATGTTTTCCACTTGCTAAATTCAAATGTTTACCATTTTCTAGTTTCAGATGTTTACCACTTGCTAAATTCAAATGTTTACCATTTGCTGGTCACAAATGTTTACTATTTGCTAGTTTCAGATGTTTACAATTTGTGGTTTACAGATGTTTACCATTTGCTAGTTACAAATGTTTACCATTTGCTAGTTACGAATATTTAATGATAGTGTAACGTACCTGATGATGTCCTGAAAGCCATATTTGCGACCCGCCCACCCAGCGCCACTGTTCTTCATGGCCGTCGCATCAAAACAACGCTCAGAGTTACCCTGTTGAATACGTACTAGCGCATTAACATAATGAAAGGTCAGAATATGTAACAATGTCTGTTTACATTATGCAATCCTAGAAAAGGTGAGTGAAAAAGCAAGGGCTGCTGGATTTACGTGGGCTCAACTAAAGAGAGCTGCTTAAAACAGAGTCCGGTAGAGAGGTGTAGTTGCAGCCTTTTGATCCTTAGACTCTAAAAGTGTGTGTCTGTGTGTGTCTGTGTGTGTCTGTGTGTGTCTGTGTTTGTCGGTGTGTGTCTGTGTGTGTCTGTGTGTGTCTGTGTGCGTGCGTGTGTATGTGTGCATGCGTTGGTTCTATCAAGAGGCAATTGGACTAGATTCATTTACACGTAGGCTACAAATATAATTTTAAAAAGCAACTTTTGATAATGTGAACAAAAACCTGTATCAAATTAGCCTACCATAAAGATAAAAACAATTACAAATACCCTACAAATATATTGCAAAAAGAAAACTGAATAACTTTATACCACGCCTTGATAGTATGAAGAAAAATTAAAACGAAAACAGACCACATCCGGGTTAATCATCCCTTCTGGCTCGTTCATGATATCCCAGGCGCCCAGGGCGGGGTGACCTTTGACCGCTGTGGCCAGGGGAGTTAACACCTTGTCGATGTAGCTCTGTAGTTTCTGGCCGTCCACAACGAGGCCGTCCAAATGGTGACTGGTGTCTTGGTCGACGGCGGCATTCCAGAGGGTGGGGAACACAAGTAGGTCATAACTGGGGACGTAAGTAGGTCATGGGTTTTATAACAGGGTTATATCGTGGAATCAGTGGAATAGCCATTGGACCGGTGAGGTGTTAGATAAATACCTACTCCTAACACGCCCTCCCCGCCCCCACACAAAATAATTTCTAATTTAAAATCATTTTATGTTTGTAATTTATGTCAAAATACACAGCTAAAATTCAAGCCTATAAAGATTTATAAGAAAATGACATTATCCTGCCAGAGCCACACATTTATATAAAATATTTCGTATGAGACCGAAAATCACGCGCGGGGAAGGGTTAAATACAAACCTGTCATTTTTATTTATGGTGTCAATACTTTGTATGTTTTATTATCCTTAAAAATTGTATATGATTATGAATTGTTGATTAGAAATTAATGGCTTATATGCCATATGTGTTTAAAGAATCACCTTTTAACATAAAAATAAAACAGTTTCCACTTAAGAAAAAACCATACGCTGGCCCTACCCATCTCTGTACCTGAACTACGATAGGGAATGTAAAGGGGGATGAGTAAGGTGCTAAACACGCTATTCTTTCATATCCCTAGGTCACTGAAACAGGTGAATTCTACCTCACCTTTGTGACAAGTCGTATGATGTCCCTATTTAACCTTTATGACAAGCCTTAAATTGACCCTATGACCCTACCCACCTTTTGACAAGTCCTATACTTAACTTACTCACCTCTGTGCAAGGTTGAGCATGTCCTTAAAATCATTGATGAACGTCCCCTGATGATCAGGGGCCGTAACATAGCCGTTACTGTCAAATGCAGGACTCGTCTCCCCCTGAATATGTATCCATAACCCTATAAGCAAAATTTAAGAAAGTCTCATGTTTTACACAACTATATATTTCAATTAGTTCAAAATATTTGCCAAAATTAAATTTAACAGTAGTTTCTTTATTAGTGATATATTGTTTAAATTTACCGATGTTATGCTCAATTATAGTCTCTCTCTATATATGATATATATATATATATGATATATATATATATATATATATATATATATATATATATATATATATATATATATATATATATATATATATATATATATTATATGACATAATGACGTTCTTTGGAAACTATATTAAAAATGGATTCCCAACTCTACAGACCTTGCTCGTTGTTTAACATTTAGTATATAATCAGTGTTTCTTCCAGACTTTTTTCTCCGGGGGGGGGGGGGGCACCTTATGTTGTCAGTGGTGGGGCGGTCTGCATTTATCGGTGGGGCGGACAAAAGTAAAAGTATAATATGTTTACTATATAAATTCCATCTCGTTCGGGGGGGGGGGTAGACTTCCTTCTGGAAGAATTTCTGTATATAATAGTGCATCCCCACATTTATTGACTGCTATTTTTAGAACAACGTACTCATGGAGTTCCCCCCTGCCTCGTGTAGTTTCTTGAACTGGTCCTCCATTTGAGACTTTCTGCTCCCCCACTGGCCATCACCAAAATCATAGGCGTAGCTGATCCAGGGGAGGTTACCCCCAGACAGAAAAACCTTCTGACCGCCAAAGGTGAAGTGGTTGCCTTCAATTTGTAGCCTCGCCCCTGATGTGGAGGTCACTGAGGTGTGAGAGGAAACATTTTGGTATTAGCATCAACATTGAATAAACATGAGAAATTATATTACTACTTGCATCAACATTGACTAACCCGAGAAACTATTTTAGCTAGATTTTTATGGGATTTTGAATAAATTTTGTTAAAAATATTACTCTATATAACTTTAGTGTAAAACACTAACCCCCACACTATTGCTAAACGATAGCTATTATGTTACATATATAATTTTAATCTTGAAAAAGCATGAGCCTTTCTTATTTCTTAGATTATTTGATTATCCACCGTTTTTTTTTTAGATAAATTTAAAAGATTTGTGGGTGAGCAGATGGTGTTACCGCCCTGAAAGTCTCAAGTTCGAATCCATAATTCATGTCCGTATAACGTCCCTTAGGGCACCCATTACCGATAGGAACGCGCCTTACGTTAAGGGAAAACAAAGGTGGCTGGGCGTAGAACTTATACCACTCTACCCACATCACAGCAACAGATGAACTGCCCTACATGAATCTATATATATAATTCTCCTCTTCGAGCCGTTAGAAAACAAGCTGCAAACGCTCTCCCTACCTCCCCACCCCTACATGGTTTTAGTGAGCTGTGTTCACTCTAAATGTTTACAAGCAGAGCCAACGATTTTAAACGTAGGGGGGGGGGGGAAGGAAGGGGGGGGGTTATGGTCCTTAACGAGCTACTTATAGTGTTTTAAAGAAATATTTTCAGTGTCAGCGTTGGTACTGTCGAATTCACAAATTATGAATTATTGAAAATTAGAAACCACTAAATAGCGGCGTATGTTATGCCGCGGGCCGGCTCGTACATTATAAACAACCACTTGAAAGAAAATTGTTATATCCCCTATTGACAACTTTGCTTATATACATATAGATTAAAAATGGTGTATCACTTACCAACGGGCCCTGATGTCTGTCCTAAAATGAAATATAGAATAATTTTTTTGAGTAAAACAAAAAATAAAATAGAGAAAATATAAGACAATTAAAATATGAACGTTCGTTTTATAGATTACTCATAAACAGGAGAATGGCTTTCCTATGTTTAAATTGTTAATCCATATCCAAACCCTCTAACCGAAAAAATAAAATACTCTAAACCTCTCTTTTACATAGAGCTTTATAAACCTAAACCAAATCAGAAGTGTCCGTAGCAAATGGAATCAATTTAGTATATTTGATCTTTCTTTAACACATTTTTTTTTTGCAAGAAGACAAGCGTCAGTTTAAGCACACAAAAATCAACGTTTAGAAGAAAATTGTGTAAATATATTTCTCGACAATTAAACATAGCAAAACAAAAAAAAAAAGCAGAAAGACTGCAGAAAAAAAACAGAGTTTGCCAGTTTTTACACGAATGCATTGAGCGTGGTTATGACACCTCTTGTCAGTAACAAATGTTCTTGACTTACAAAAGCTGATGGTTAAACTTATCGAGTGACTGAAAGAACTCACAATAACATCGAATGGTCTCATAGACAAATACGCGTTGTTACAGTAATCGAACCAAGTCTAACTAGCGACCAGACACTCTACCTGATTACTGCTATTCTGTACAGTTCCAACCCCCCCCCCCCCAATTCTGTTTTGTATAGGTTTGCCATCGATCTGTTTCTATACACTGAATCAAACGTAGGAAGACTGGAGTATATGTTTACCTGTGCTAGGGGGTTGTGTGGCAACACCCGTACTCCCTCCGTCCATACCTTGAATACTGGCTGTAACTTTGGGGACGACGTCTCCGTTTACTGAGGAAAAAATGTATGTATTCATCAGAAACTAAGAACATGCAGCAAAACTCCTGTCAGAACACCCTGAATCAGCGAATAGTCAGATTGTATTTCTTACAGATGCCAAATCAGTCCTGCAATCCCTACAAAATCCAGAGTCCCATATTCAAACACTTATGACAGCACTAGAGAGGCTAAAAAACACCTGCAGCAGAATTGTGCTGCAGTGGATCCCGGGCCACTGCCAGATCCAGGGTAACAAGATTGCAGACCAGCTGGCAAAAATTGGGGGAAAGAAACCACAACCGGAAATTTCGCTACACCCAAAAGAAATAAAAAGAATAATAAAAAACAAACAAACGCAATGTGGTCTGTCACACACCCTCACTACATTAAAGACGACGGCTATTATAATTTAACACGAAAACAACAATACATAATCTTTCGACTTAGAACAGGCCACAACAGATTAAATCAACACATGCACAGAAAACTGAAGGTTGGGTGTAGCGAAATGTGCCCTTGTGGCAAGGCCCCGGAAAACACGGAGCACGTACTCCAGGAATGTACTTTGTATAGCCAGGCACGAGACAGACACTGGCCCCAGCCCACCCCACTCAGGGAAAAATTATATGGGGCACCTGACAAACTGGAGACCACAGTCCGGTTTGTCCACGAAGTTGGACTTGTTGTCTGAATCCTCCACCATATTCACAATTAAGAACGAAGAAGAAGAAGAAGAAGATCAGAAACTAAATGTTTTGCCTTTGAATTAGGGCTAGCAATACATGTCCGCAGAGGCGTAGCGAGGGGGGGGGGGTGCGGACCGCACCGGGTGACACCATTTAGGGGGGTGACACCAAGGCAAAAAAATAGCAAAATATATAGAGACAAACTTGAGGGGGGGGGGTGCAAATCGAAAGTTTGAGGGGGGGGGGGTGCAAATCGAAAACTTGAGGGGAGGGGTGCAAATCAAAAGTTTGATGGGCGGAGCAAATCGAAAATTTGTCCCCGGGAATGATCGCTACGCCTCTGGGGGGTGACACCATTAAGTGCCGCACCGGGTGACACCCGACCTCGCTACGCCACTGCATGTCCGTCTGAGTAAGCTGAGTTATTTCCCATCTTACTGCTCTTACGAGTAAGCAAAATTCTCTCCTCATTCGTTATTGTTATTTCCCGCTACTCAATGCCCTTCCCCCCAACAGTTACCTCCCTACCGAAATGTTTCCGGTCTTACTTAATGACTACTACCCTAATCACAAATTACCTCCCCTACATCACATCCTCTTCCTACCTACAAATTACCTCCCCTACATCACATCCTCTTCCCACCTACAAATTACCTCCCCTACATCACATCCTCTTCCTACCTACAAATTACCTCCCCTACATCACATCCTCTTCCTACCTACAAATTACCTCCCCTACATCACATCCTCTTCCCAC
This sequence comes from Physella acuta, assembly GCF_028476545.2. Classification (NCBI taxonomy): domain Eukaryota; kingdom Metazoa; phylum Mollusca; class Gastropoda; family Physidae; genus Physella; species Physella acuta. The sequence goes on from NW_026731657.1 coordinate 1,844,238, forward strand.
CTACAAATTACCTCCACTACATCACATCCTCTTCCCACCTACAAATTACCTCCCCTACATCACATCCTCTTCCTACCTACAAATTACCCCTATCCACTACTTACCCCTTAGTCACTACTTACGTACACTACCCACCACAACCCCCACACCCCCTCCCACACACACCACCCCACACATTACTCACTAGCGCCTTGAAACCCCACACACAGCCTATCACCAACATGCTCATCTTTATTCCAGTCCTTGTTGTGCAGGATGTAAACTTTACCGCCATCTTTGCTCTCTGCTACGTCCGCTTGGAAGGCCTAGAGAAGAATTTTATCGAATTGTACACAACACCCTACACTATGCTGTAGAACAGTGGATCTTAACCTTTACAGAACCACACCAAACCCTCTTTATAATTCTAGTGTCCGCATCCGCCAAACCCCAGTGACTGACTCACCGAACCCATTAGGTTGGATCGAACCCAGGTTAAGAAACACTGCTTTAGAATGTTTTAAGTTCTGGTGCAAATCAAAAGAGTAACACACTACGCCAGTGGTCTCCAAACTACAACCCGAGGGCTGGATGCGGCCCGCGAGGTCCTCTCATCCGGCCCGCGAAGATCATTTTGTCCACGGGAAAAAAACGTTTGTTGATGATGGCTGAGGGACTTTGCCCAGAAAAATCAAAGACATGCCTGGAAGAAACTGGCCCCCGAACTGAAATTTGATAGGTAATGCGACGCTTGGACTGAAAAGTTTGGAGACCCCTGCACTACGCTATGCTTTAGAATATTTCAAGACCTTTGGTAGGTCTTTTCTGTTTCTAACATAGCTACCTAACCCTTATCCTGGCCATAGCAATAAAAACCTAAACTTAAGCCTAGCCATGATTCTAACTCCTACCTTCGTTCTTATCATTATGACTACCCTTATTCTGAATTTAGACCTGAACCCAACGTTAGGTTAGGTTAGGTTAGGTTAGGTTAGGTTAGGTTAGGTTAGGTTAGGTTAGGTTAGGTTAGGTTAGGTTAGGTTAGGTTAGGTTAGGTTAGGTTAGGTTAGGTTAGGTTAGGTTAGGTTAGGTTAGGTTAGGTTAGGTTAGGTTAGGTTAGGTTAGGTTCAGGCTAGGCTAGGCTAGGCTAGGCTAGGCTAGGCTAGGCTAGGCTAGGCTAGGCTAGGCTAGGCTAGGCTGGGCTAGGCTATGCTAGGCTAGGTTAGGCTGTTGCTCCATCTGGAACATAAGCCTCAAGAGTTTTCCAGGGATCTGACCCTAACCTGAACCCTATTCAAAGTACTAACTCTCACCCGAACAGAGAAATCTCGATCTGCTAATATATTGTTAGAGTTTTGATAAAAATCAACAAAACCACCCAGACTCACGGTTAAACTGCTAAGTGGCTGGTCGAAGGTCAAGGTCATGGTCCAGGAATGCAGCTCCTGTGTGATGTCAATGCAGGCCTCCCCCAGGAACCCGCCGTTCCAGTGTTGGGTGATGGGGGCGTCCACCTCAGCACGAGCCAGGAGTAGAACAGACGACAGGGTACAGGCAAGAACTAGAAGCCTGTGGAGCGTGGGGTGGGGATAAGTTGTAGAAGGGGAGTATATTATTCATTTTATAATTTTAAAAAAAAACCCACAGTTGTCGTTGAATTGATACAAAAGCATTTTCTAAACAGTTTAATGGAACCTATTACATTTTTATTTCTGAGGGGAGAAGGGGGAGGGATTTTGGGAAAAGTTTTAAACAATACTTTATGCATCTAAAAAGTATTGTTCTGTATTTACTACTGATGTAGGTATACGTACACAAAATTATTCATTCATTCATGAGTTTGACCTAAATTTAATATTTAGGACCATATTTTGATGACTTATTTTTGATTAAATGAAAATCAAAAATAAAGTAAAAACAGACACACATAACCTATAACATTATTTAAACTTAATACATTAAACTACTTAAATTTAACAATACCTCATCTTAAATCCTCGGGTCTATCCACTGGAAGAAAATCAGTTCTACTAAGTTAACCGTTGCAATATTTGAACGTTTTTAGACAAATTATTTATACACAAAAAAGTATTGTTTTACCATGAGTTGGTGACAGTGATTTTTTTAAAGCATGATGTAGCTTATCTGTGGCGTCCTATCTTTTGGTTCAATTTGTTGTTACTTGTCCCTCGGTACAGCTGTACTTGCTACTTAGGATAATGACAGGCTTTTGATGAACGGGCGACGGGTAGGGCCTACCGTAACAGTCTAATAGTACCGTCATCCAGTGATATTTGAAGACAGGTCCTCATCTGGGATCTGTTATAACTGAGTCTATTGTTGATGTTAGTGGGTTACCCCCCTCCCCAAACACATACCTGAATTCCCCCAACACACACACACCTAAATTGGGACATGCCGTAATTGGATGGGAAGACTTTCGTGTCACACCTAGCAGTGTGCACCCCTGATGATTTCAACTGTCCTTACACACATGATAATGTAAAGTATCCCCCCCCCCCCCCACCCCTGATGAAGTAAAGTATTTCCCCACCTTTGATGATGTGAATGTTAATTGATTGGAGGATTGGAAATTGCTGGAGATATCTACAGGGTTCAATAGGTTTGGTTAAATAGAGTCATTATGACGGGGGGGGAGGGGGGTAATTGTCAGGGTAATGACCAAGTCCTCGAAAAAGAGTGGTTACCATTGGAAACAGAAGTACTAGCACAGGATCAAGTTGTCAGGACTGCTATTCACGCGTTTTACATCCAAGTGGATGGGCTGGCGAACGACTACTACAACACTTTACATGCTAAACAGCTGATGAGCTTTTCAAAACATCCTTCATGCTACAATTTATAAACAAATATTCCAAACTACGCGTGTCTGAGAACAACTTAAAGTTTACTTTCAACAACACAATTTCCCAGGTTCTATAAGGTTAAAGGTTATGTTTTGCATAAATTAACCACGGTATGTCGCTGACTTACTTACGGTGCACGAGGGTCGTGATTAGAGTATAACAGAACGTCGGACAACATTCAAACATAGACAGCTGTTTCTTCTCTTGTTTTCCTTATCTTGACCTGCGTTCGTTTTTAAGTTTTTTTGTTGTAGTGTGACTGTGTTAGCTTTTAAATTTTGTTTTGTAGTGTGACTGTTGATTGTTTATATTTCCACGCTAGGTCTACCGCCCCTGTATTGAGTTAAAAACACTTTGAATTTTGGCTTGTCACCAGAACACGTTGTAAAGGTGTGCATGTCCTTCAAACTAACTGAAGACTCTCTCAGTCTGAGATGTTGCGTCGTAGATAAAATTCAATTCAGTATTTTGATATTGAACAGATCTAGATAGACGATTTTGATCTGAAAACACGTTTGTTATAGATACTCTTGCATTGCCGCCCAAGATATACCACTCTGCCAAATTTTAGATCAATCGGACAACGGCAAGTGGGTTAAATTAATATTCAAAGATCAGCGGAGTTACAAACAAAAATACTGGTTTAAATATAAACAGGGGCGGAACTACAGTGCCGCCAGACCCCGCAATGCGGGGGGGCCCATACCGATTGGGGGCCCAAAAATCCTGGCTAAATTATTTTAAAAAAAAAAATTTAAAAAAAAAATGTAAAAAACAAAAATTTAAAAAAAAAATTAAATTAAAAATTTTTTTTAAAAAAATTAGGTGGAGGTCGAGTTATCTTTCTTCTACAGTTACAAACAAACATGATAGTCGGCAAACGTCTTTGAGAAAAAATGCACAGACTATAGCTCGAGAGACCGCCAGACATATAGACAACTTCAAAGACGTAGCCTACCGTTCTTTTTAGTGGCGTCGATTAGGAGAACAAAAAAGCATTGTTATATTGTTTACATTATTAAAATACATATCTATGATTGCGTGTTTAAACTACTGGCCTGAATTCTAAAAAAATATAATTATTTATTTCGATCTCATACATTTATAATTGCGTTCATTTTCAATTTAACAACTGTATCAATAAATTTGTAAAAGTTTAAGTTATCTCCCTTTAGCGAAGCGTCTGAAGTTTGTCTGTGCCGGTACGCTTTGAAATCGGGCTGGGGAAATGTTGCGGCGACTATCCTGGTCTTCTAGACGACCGGAAAAGTCGGCACTATTGATGTAGATGTGTATAGGCACTTTCTTGTCCCCTTCCCTTGAACCTTCCCAACTCTCTCCCCTCCCCCTCATCCCCCCCTCACCCCTACCCCTCACCTCTACCCCTCACCACACCCTTACTCTTACAATAAGATGTAATGCATAGATTAACGAACCATTTATGAACAACTGAATTGTAAACTGTCCACTTCTGCACATTTTGTTAAAGACACTAGATCTAGTCACTAGTCAGTAGTTGTTCATTTACCTGATGAAGTATTTTGTTTGACGAATCTAATTCAAACAAGGAAGGTAAGACTCGTCTTTATATTATTAATCGTTTTATAATTAGTACACGTATTAATTGAACATTAGTTATATTAACACTAAATACATTAAAGTTAATCAAATTTAGGATAGAATGATCCAGGGGCGGAACTACAGCCGCCCATAATCATTTTTTTTTATAGTTAAAATTAATTTTCTTGCATTTTTGACCTGATAGATCTAGTTGTTTTGAAAAAAAGAATACTGTAGCTGCGGTTGGAGTATCTTTATTCTATAGACACCATCCCACGTTCTTGTATATTCTTTTTCCTACAATCGAACACACGCTGTTGTTAGCAAAATTCTTTTGAAAAAAACATCAAAATGCGCGAGAGGCCGGTAGATATTAAGACGGCTTTTTGAGACCATCCCAAATTTGGTACTGATGGATAAAAGCACATCGGCGCTTTGTTGTCCCTTTTAAGTTCCTTTCTCAGACCTCCCCTCCCGCTCTTAGCCTTACAAGAAGCGAATAGATAGCGCCTCAACAACTAAGCTGGCTCGAATCGGTGGTAGTGTTGACAAAATAGCGCTCTAACAACTAATATCCAAGAAATAAAGTGCCGATATTTTTACTTTCTCGTATATACGTAGTATAGAGAAAGTATTGAAATCGTGCAAAAAAAAAAAAAATCGAGATTTTTACAAATCTCGACGTTTTACACCTCACTGATACGGAAAAACATAATTTTGCAATCTTGTCCGTATGTCGGTGTGTCTGTGTGTGTGTGTGTGTGTGTGTGTGTGTGTGTAAACACGATTACTTGAGTGCCGTTACAGCTAGGTTGATGAAATTTCAGATATAAGTATTTTATCAAAATCGTAGATCCGTATCAACTTTTGAGCGATTTCCCTATAACCGGAAGTGGTACTTTTTCTCCTTTGAATTTTTCAAAAGCCTATAACTTGAGTACTATTTCAGATAGATAAATGAAATTTCAAATGTAAGTAAAAGATCTAATTCTCTACCTTCTGTTAAATTTTGAGTAATTTCCGTTGAACGGAAGTAGTAATTTACGCTACTTCCGATTTCTAAAAAAACTAATGTAAATTTTTAAAGTACTAATAATATTGCGCACCATTATGAACATCTTTATTCGGCGTTCGCTTGGTGTGCAATACTTTTTTCTATGAGATTCTATTTTATTTTAAAAAGTTTATGTATTTAAAATGGATTAAAAATCATAACTATATCCCGAGTTCCCATCCCCTGTCGTTTTATATAAGAATATTCGAGAAAGTTTAGGGGAGATCACTCCCGGTTTATTTACATTTAATAACCACTGTTCTAGAAAACAAGGCAAATGTCTCAAAAAAATACACGAATGATATATATATATATATATATATATATATATATATATATATATATATATATATATATATATATATATATATATATATATATATATATATATATATATATATATATATATATATTAGTTTCGTCACTGGCACCTTGATAGTGGTTTTGTAAATAACAAACAGATCTAATACATTAGTGATGTTATATAGTAGCTAAGACATGCTGTTGCATAAAAATTTTTTTTAAAATATACACATAAGCTGTAGTGTGAAAGATAGGCAAACGTTCAAACCACTTCAATAAATTATTTCCCTTTTTCAGATAGTCAAATAGGGCTGCTCATAAGCTCCTTTTAATAGATTTGTAATAATTAAATTAAATAACAATTACTTATCTTAATTATTATTTTTAAAAAAGTACTAAAGAATGGTATAGTTTAAAAATGAAGTGTAGTTAAAATTAATAATATAAATACAAAAAAACATAAAAATAAACATAACACGAGACACCATTACTTATACAAAGCTTCATGATTTATATACTTTTGACCGACTTAATGATTGGCAGTATTAAGGCAAACATAAATGAAAACAGATTTTCAAAACAGACCAATGCACTCATACACATGACATGTTGTTGTGATAAGATTTAATTGAATTTCTTTTTTCTGAACCCGGTCAGGCTAGAAATGAGTATCCTATGTTCGTATTGTGTGTTTGTATATATATATATATATATATATATATATATATATATATATATATATATATATATATATATATATATATATATATATATATATATATATATATATATATATATATATATATATATATAAATATATGGGTGGGGCCCAAAACAAATTTTTGCGGGGTGGCCCATTTTTTCTAGTTCCGCCACTGAATATAAACCTTTAAAATCTGATTTTAATGAAAACCCAAAATATAGAGAGAATTGATAAGTAAAGTTTAAACAACTGATAAAAAATAAAATAAATAATAAATAAATAATTACTAACAGACTGGGTATTGATAAAATATTTCTAAAAAAAAAGTAAAATTAAAAAAAACGAAAGAAATTATGACAACTGAAAACTAGGGATATCTTAAAATAAAGCAATAGTGAGCTCTCTCTAACTTTCTCGTATATTTTAAATTAACAGTAAGGGTGTGAATGTGCAATTTCAGTGGAATCGGACTCTAGAAATATCGGTTTGTACAAAACCTTAAATTTTCAAATAAAACACAAAAAAGCCAAAAGTTCTTACAATAAGCTGCTTCATGAAAATATATTATAAAATTATCAAGTTATAAAGATTTCTTAGAAATCTGAAATAAATTACTCAATCCGGTTACTGTAAATCGCGCAAACGTTGATATAAACGTCGGTACAAGATTTAATAGTTATTTATGGTACTCAAGTTCCAGTGTTTACAGGAAAGTAGAATTCAATACCACTTCCGTTAACCAAATTCACCCAAAAGTTGACTGCGACCAGCGTATGAAATTCCCTCCACCTTACTAAATAGTTCTCAATTTATCGGCTTGTGATATTCGTACATAAAAAATAGAAAACTACAAACTGGATCCACATATTCTATATGAAATTTCGTCAGCCGAACAAAATCAGTATTCAAGTTCAACAAAAAGACAGACACTATTGGGTGACTAAGTTTTTCTGCCTGGAAGTTGAAAACGCGATGTCAAAATCTCCATTTCGGCTTTTGCCCAAATACGACGAGTCCTCTGTACTCCGTGTACACAAAAGTTTTAAATGTTTATTAAATTATTTTTTAGAAAATTGTTAAGGATTATATTCCGAAAATCATCATTTTAAAAAAAAATTAAATTAAGAACGAAAAAGAAGATCATTTTTATTTTATTTTATAACAATATATTACTAACAAATAAATAAAACAAAGGAACCTTAAAACGTTCTTTTAAAAATAAATATTTATTTCATTTTTGAAAATAGCCGAAATTGATTATCAAACAAGCGCTAGACGTTGATTGGTATGACGCCGTTGTTGGTGTAGCCTTTGATGTGGCTGATGCCGCCCCTCTGGTTGGCCCCGTGGGCCACAAGGTCCCAGCTCCAGGCCCCGGCGTACCCGTGGTTGTACACGTAATCAAACAGCTGATTAATATTCATGCCGCCGCCATCTTGTTCCCAGAACTCTCCCACAACGATTGGTTTTCCGGTTCCATAGTCACCCGCTGAATGCTGGGAATTAATCAAGTGACAAAATAATAATTACATAAAATAGAAATTTAATACGGAATTTAAAAAACACATATACGTAGGCAGGATACATTAAATTACCATAGAATTTTCATAAATTCGAATAATAAAAGCAAACAATTTATTTTAAAAAGGTGTGAAAGAATAACTTAAATTATTAAATTCCAGTTTATACTTTAAAAAGGAACAAATGCTGTATCTTCATTTGCATTCTGTTTTACCTTTTCAAAAATAGTCTCTGTTTTTTTATTCAATTAAATATTTAAAAGATGTATTTTATTTCTACAATTATTATCTGATAGAATAGAGTACCTTAAAGGGGGCAATACTGTCGAACTGGCCATTGTAGGAATAACTGTGAAACTGGTAAAAGTCAACCTTTCCCTGAATAACAAAAAAGAATCAATTATTGTATTATTTTTAAAGTTAAAAGAATAATGATAATATATTACGTACATTAGTTAATGAAGCAATCTAGTAACTAGAGGTGAGTGACTTAAGCTTCTCAAAATCTAGTCTTCTTTAAAGTGGAGATTGAACTTTCGGATGGGGTGTGGATGGGGTGGGGGTGATTGAATCATATGGACTTTCGGGTAGCGGTGGCGACTTAAGTTTCTGGGAGGGCTTTGTTAAGGTACATCTTTATACAAATTATACATTTTTACAATTTTGTCAGGTTGGGGTAGGGTGGAGGTATACACCGGAAGAAATGGGGGTGGGGGGGGGGGTTAAAAGAAGAGACGCTTGAAAGAAACTCTGAAACTTTCTGGCGAAAAATCCCGCACTCTCTGAGCACAGGAGTAGCCATATTGATTTAGTGCAAGAGCGGATAACTCACGTTGCCCTTTCCTCCCTTGACCAGACAGGCGTCACTGTAGTGGTCAACAAAGCCCATCCTGTCCGTGTTAGACTTGGGGTTCCAGGAACCGACCGTCACCAGGAAACCAGAGTCCACGTTTTTGATGGCCGCCGCCTGCCAGTTGATGAACCTGGGACACGATACCAATCGTCATTAGCTCAGAGGCGTAGCGACCCTTACCTGGGACAAACTTTCAATTTGCCCCCCCCCCCCCCCCCTCCGGGACAAACTTTCAATTTGCCCCCCCCCCCCCCCTGGGACAAATTTTCAATTTGTAGCCCCCCCCCCCCCATATATTTTTTATATTTATAATGCAAAACTGCAGCTAAAATAAGCTTTTAATTTTTTCCAACCCATAATGGCGCCCCCTAGGGTCGGCGCCCGGGGACATAAGTACCCTCCCCCGCCCCCCCCCCCCCTCGCTACGCCTCTGCATTATCTTTTTAATTAATTAATTTAAAAAACAGCATCTTTGATTTGACAGTGTTCTCTTGTAAATCCAATGAAGTCACCGTAGCTATTTGATACTGTTAGGTGCTACCAGCACTTAATGCAACCAATATTTATATCTACCTTAGCAATTAGGATAGATTCGCCCACACTATTCATAAACGAAAATTTTGTTTATTTAAATTAATATCACACGGTATCTTAGATTCAGTTGGTTTTATTGTTTAGTGTTACCCCACCCTCTAAATAAAGGCGCAATAGGAATAGGCCTACATTATCTAAAATGACATTTGTATTTAAACTACAATGCACTTGGATGTGGTATTGCTGATCACTATTATGGTTGTGTACTTTACCTAATCATATCATGGTAGTTGTATTTGCGACCCGCCCATCCAGCACCACTGTTTCTTAGAGCCGTTGAATCAAAACAGTGATCAGAGTTACTCTGTTAAATATAAATATGTGTTTTAACATGTCAAAAAATATGTCATATATATATACATATATGGAATAAGTTCCCTATTAGACAAAAGCCTACAAAATATAGACACAAAAAGTAACTATAAAAATTTTAAAAATATCAGACCACTTCCGGGTTAATCATCCCTTCTGGCTCGTTCATGATATCCCAGGCTCCCAGGGCGGGATGACCTTTGACCGCTGTGGCCAGGGGAGTTAACACCTTGTCGATGTAGCTCTGTAACTTCCGGCTGTCCACGATGAGGCCGTCTAGACGGTGACTGTTGTCTTGGTCGACGGCGGCATTCCAGAGGGTGGGGAACACAAGTAGGTCATGGCTGGAGAGGTAAGTAGGTCAATGACAAAATGAGAACTAAGTTCTATTGAAATATAGCCAAAAACATACAAATAAATTACACAAAGACTATAGTCAATGACAGTCAATGTATCAAAATGTTTAGAGTTGTAATTAAAATGTAACAAAAACAAATAATAAATCGCTCAGCATAAAGATGAATCAAAAGATCGCAGTGTGAAGATAAGTCGTTGTATGTAAATTTACAAATAAACTAATGTATTTTTGAAGAGTTAATATTTAAAATCTATTTCCACTGTTGAATCAACGCTCATTTAGTATAAAGATGCACTGCTCACCTTAATGACAAGTGCTATGGTACCCTACCCACCATTTTTGACAAAAGCTATGCTTCCCAAACCACCTTTGTGACAAGTGCTATTCTGCCCACCTTTGTGACAAGTGCTATTCTGCCCACATTTGTGACAAGTGCTATGCTGCCCACCTTGATGACAAGTGCTATGCTGCCCACCTTAATGACAAGTGCTATGCTGCCCACCTTAATGACAAGTGCTATGCTGCCCTACTCCCGTCTGTGATAAATCCTATACTGATGCTACTCGACTTCTATCAAGTCTTATACTTATCTTAATCACCTCTGTGCTAAGTTGAGCATGTCATGGAAATCATTGATGAACGTTCCCTGATGATCAGGGGCCGTAACATAGCCGTTACCGTCAAACGCAGGAGTTGTTTCTCCCTGAATATGTACCCATAATCCTAAATGAGAAAATTCATTTCCTCACTTATTGTTTTTGTGATGCAGTATACAGCACTAACCATATAATTAAAGCAATAAAAAATGGAGGCTTAATTTTTTTAATAAAGAAACGAAATTGTACTTAGATGTTACCAGAGGCGTAGCGACCCTTCCCGGCGCCCGGGGACAAACTTTTCGATTTGCACCCCCCCCCCCCGCTCAAGATTTTGATTTGCACCCCCCCCTCAAACTTTCGATTTCCACCCGCCCTCGAGATTTCCATTTGCACCCCCCCCCCCCCTCAAACTTTCGATTTACACCCCCCTCAACCTTTCAATTTATTTTTCCAACCCATTTTGGCGCCCCCCCCCTTCGCTACGCTACTGGATGTTACAAGAACAGATAACACCTACTGAGTGAGTTGCCTCCCGCAGCCTTTAACTGTCTCATCTGTGAGTCGAACTGGGACCTACGGCTCGCCCATTGATGGTCACCAAAGTCGTGGGCGTACGCTATCCAGGGGAGATTACCACCGGAGAGAAAAACTCTTTGACCGTTGAACGTGAAGTGGTTGCCGGACACGGCAAGTCTGGCACTGGCCGCTGTGTTAAAAAAAATGGGTTTTTTTTTTTTGCCTTTCTTAAGATTTGTTACTTAAAATTTGTTTTAAAGTATCAGAAATGTAGGTCTAGAATGCTTAGTATTTTTCCTTGAAATCAGCTTAAAAGTAAAGGAAATATAAATGCCTTATTCCTAAATTTCATTAGTAGAGATATCTTTACAGTATAAAACTTTTAAGGCGATTTGTTCCTTTTAAAAATATATGCACTTTTTGGTGCAATTTCAGTCTATGCTCTTCATATGAAAGTATTTTGTAGCAAAAAAAAAAGCAATTTGTTGTTATTTCATTATAAGATATATGGACTCGGCGAAGAAAAACGGGCTTTAATCCATGAACCACAGTAGCATATAAGCAACAGGTTGACTATGACTACCCATCACGACACAACCTTTTTCTATTACCACCCAGTACATTAAAATGTGTAATACTGAATACAATTATCATATACTTGTGAACTCCTCTTAATCTAATTATGTACACATCGGAGACAATACAATAGTACAAATGAGAGTATTTTATTTTGAATAAACTACAGTAAATAGACCTATAGTACTTAAACCACTGTTTAAGTACTTGGTAAGTTTAGATTATACGGACGATTCTTTTTCAGAAATATCTACTAGTTTTTTTTTCAGATTTTTTTGTCCGCTACAAAAGTATTGCTGATGTACTGGTTTTTACTTTCTCGTATATACGAAGTAAAGAGAAAGTATTGTAATCGTGCACAAAAATCACTTGAAATTTTAACAATTTTCACCGTATTACACCTCAGTCCTTCATCACATCTGAAGTATAGAGGACTTATTTTAATCGGGCAAAAATTATCAATCCAGATTTATCAAAATTAAGAGGTTTTATGCGTAATCCAGTCTGAAAAACTGGGCTTTGCAATTCTGTCCGTATGTCTGTGTGTCTGTCTGTGTGTCTGTGTGTGTGTCTGTGTGTAAACACGATTACTTGAGTACCGTTACCGCTAGGTTGATGAAATTTCATATATAAGTATTTTATCAAAATCGTAAATCCGTATCAACTTTGAGCGATTTCCGATAACCGGAAGTGGTACTTTTCCTACTTTGAATTTTTCAAAAGCCTATAACTTGAGTACTTTTTCAGATAGATAAATGAAAATTTCACATGTGAGTAAAAGATCAAATTTTCTACCTTCTGTTAAACTTTGAGTAATTTCCTATGAACGGAAGTAGTAATTTACGCTACTTCCGATTTCTCAAAAAAGTAATGTAAATTTTTAAAGTACTAATAATATTGCGCACTATTATGCACTTTTTTATTTGGCGTTCACTTGGTGTGCAATTCTTTTGTCTACGAGATTTTATTCTATTTTTAAAACTTTAAGTATTTAAAATGGATTGAAAATCATGTCTATAGCCCGAGTTCCCATGCCCTATTGTTTTATATAAGAATATTCGAGAAAGTTTAGGGGAGATAACTCCCGGTTTATTAAAATCAAAGGTCGTGAAATGTCAAGAAAACAACCACTGACCAAGTTTGATCACTCCCACAATCAACAGCAAACATGTCATCATCTGAAAATAATATTACATAACTCTGGCTGATATGTTATTTATTATATCATACATATATATATATATATATATATATATATATATATATATATATATATATATATATATATATATATATATATATATATTCATAAATAAAGTATTTGTATAAGGCGTAATGTACATGGTGGCGGGATACGATTAAGAAGATATATGGCAGACGGGAAAAAATTAGAGGTTGTGAGAGAAATGTTCTATGAATACACACACACACACATGTATATATATATATATATATATATATATATATATATATATATATATATATATATATATATATATATATATATATATATAGCTTAACATTTTACCTGAGACATCTTGAGAGTAAAGTCTGCTGAGAATAAAGTCTGCAGTCTGTTACCAAGGATACAATCTAGTCTATGAACTCTAGATCTGCCTATCTACACACCAGTCACGAAAGGCTTTTATAATCGCCAGTAGTTAGAGCAAAGGTTTGATTGTCTGGGTCAAGTTTCGCGGACTGAAGTTCGTATGAACCGAACAACTGTCGGCGTGATCCTGGTCAACTGGGCGACTGACGACTGAGCGAGATTTGCTCGGAACTGCTTCATCAAGCTTTGTATTTTTTTACCTAGGTTAATTTTAACTTTTTCTTTAAAATATACGATTTATTTACAGTTAAATTTTACACAACGTTATTTGTTATCTTCATTTTTTGTATTATAATTACAACGAGTTTTTTTTTTAAATCTCAGCCACAGAATGGTTGCTTTTTATTGTTTATTGTATTTCGCAAAAATTGCTATCTGCAAGACGTAGTAGTATACCCCTCATAATTTATTTTGTAGCATAATCATTTAAGGTGTAATTAGCGCAATTTTTTTTATCCACGCTTACATTTAAGAGATGTTTGAGATTTTAAAGAATTTTTTTTTTAATTTAAAATAGAAATATTGTTTAATTTTATTCTCTCTTTTCTGCTATCCTTGAGATCTATATCAAATCCCCTGTTAGTCAGTGAAGATTGGGAGTAAATATATATTATTTTGGACAATGGTAAAAATTATGAAAGATTTAGGGTGTGTTACTATTTGGATAAAAGCGTATTTTAGGGCTAAACCTATGATTTGATTTACAGATAATGTATAAGCTGAATTCACGAATATCTCCTCGAAGTAATGTTATTATTCCGTTTAAATGCATTTTTAAACGATAATTTGAAATAGGTTCTTCTACTTCTTCAATTAGTTTCCAGTATGAGAATTTATATTAAGAACTAGCGTACCCGACCCCCGCGCGTTGCCGCCGGGATAGAAGAAAGTCTGACGAAATATATTAGAAGGTTATCACCAATGCATTACCAATCATATGTTCTTAAACGCGTGACGTCTTTTCTAAAAATGAGTTATTTAAATGTAAACAATGCCTCAGCTTGGATCATAAATATCGGGACACGGGTTTACCTACACTACCGCATGAAAACATTGAGTGTACATTAATCATTCACCGAAATAATATGGTAGAACACACTTCGGTGACCGCCTCTGTGTCAGAGACGTAGAGGGGCGCTCTCAGGGCCCCCACCTCCCGATTACACTACCGCATAGGCGCGGCGTACGACCCCTGGCTCCTTAAAACTAACAGGCGCCATCGTGCCAAATAGCCTCCTGTTAATAATGATGCAGATTTCGTCATTCACTAAAGTGACACAAATGAACAGGATTTATTTCTTTAACACGTAAAAAAATTATTTGACGTGTTTTAAACATCAGTGTGATTGGTGCACTATGCTAGCGTTACTGATGGTCTATTATTAGATTCTCGATCTCAATTTCTGACTGGATTGTCTAATAATAGATGCTTATTGCATCATTCGCAAAGTGACGAAACTCTACAGTAAGCTCCTCATATTCAAAAAGTTATTTTTTCATCTTTCGCAAGGTGACGAAACTGTACAGAAGGATTTCCTTGCGTTACAAAGTTATTTTTATAAGCCTGTTGTAGTTTTACCGCTGAATATAGTAGTACCCCTTACTCGCTATGCAGGGCGCTCGATTAACGGATGCCAAGTGCCAACATAGTCGCTCTAAAACTCTGGGGACCAAACCGTGTATTGACGAAAGCTGTACCCTATATGGCGCCGCCCATAAGAAACTTTAGTTTTCTTTTTCGCAGAAATATTCTCGGGAGTATTCTCATCTACTCCCTAAAGTTTCATGGCACTCGGATGAACCGCATCCGAGTTTTATTTTTTATATACCGTGTATAGAGTGGAAAAAAAGCTCCCCCCTCCCCCCCACCCGGGGTGCGCCGCCATTGCAATATTAAAAAATTATTTTTTTTCAGAACCCTACCATTGAGTGATCTAATCATCTCCCCAAAGTTTCATGGCACAGGGTGAACGGTGTGAAACCGAAATAGACTTTACTTTTTATAAACCGTATTTAGAGAAAATCGCACCTTCCTGTGGCGCCGCCCTTGCAACATAAAAATGATTTTTTTACAGAACCCTTCCTGGAGTGTTATAATCAAGTCCCTGAAGTTTGATGGCTACCGCAATCAACTTTTCTTTTTATATAACATATAGAGAAAGAAAAAAACCACCCCTGAGAATTTGAAAATGTTTTTAGCGCAGAAACCTCCCCAGGAATATTCTGAACATTTTCCCAAAGTTTCATGGCGATCGTGTGAACAGTGTCACGGCAATTCACTTTTATTATTTTTATATACCGTATATAGAGAAAAAACGCACCCTCACGTGGCGCCGCCCTTGCGAAATTAAAATGAT